>NW_028280835.1:1025000-1325000 GCF_059751285.1 Brachycentrus maculatus | reverse complement strand
AGTGAATGCCCAAATAATAAATTGAATAAATGAATTTTATTTTTTCCCTTGTTTTCTATTAAAAAAAAATTGTAATTTATAAGGAATTTTAAAAAGGTATGAAAGCCTGAATGTTTTTATGCCGGTAACAATTAATGAAAATAATTTAATATTGACATAGTAAAAGTTTTCGCACACTATGACTAATTGACAATCAATTAATGTCCTATTAACAAATGTGCAGCAGAGGTGTCAAGGTCCTCATTCAATGCCAACAAACTAAAAATAAGTTTTAATTAGCATAGAACTGGTTTCAAATTGATATCAAATATAAGATTAATATTAAATTTAGATTAAAATTAATTCAATATTAAATCTAGTCTATGCAGGATTTTGTGTTTTTGACGATCATTTTGCTTCCCGCATTTTTAAATTTAATGTAAATTATTTTATATTATATAACTATAGTACGAGGACAGATAATACAGAAAAGTAAACTGTATATTTACATCTTTAAGTCTTCCGATGTACACATACTCTTCTAAACCTTATCCGCACCCAATGGTGCATAGGGCACTGCATCATATTGACGCAGTGTTATCTTGATAGTTACCTACATGAAGGCAAGGTGATCACTCCTGCGCTTCAGGGACTTAAAATCACTAATATTTACTTTCATCCCCCTTGGGAATCGAACCCGGGACCTCCAGCATGGTAGCTAAACATGCTAACCATTACACTACGGAGGCGGACAAACACACACTTGTTTTTAAAAACTGTTGTACACATACTTGTTATAAAAAATCTAATTAATCAAATAAATAAGTTTCTTGATCGCGTCCAATGGTGCATAGGGCACCGGATCCAATCAACACTTTTGACTTAATGAAGACACCTGGTCTCTAGAGTTATGGGTGTTTGTAGGTAGGAAACAGAGAATAGTGAAACTGATACAACAGGGAAACTCAAACGTCATCTTTCATTATATCCTTGTTTTTTTTATTATTATTCTTAAGATCTCAAAACGTAACACAGCGACATTTAAATGATGCATTAAAATACAAATATTATGGATAAATATTGTGCTTGTACTTTTTATAAATTATCCTCATATTCATGATTACTTTCTAGTAAATTGTGTCAAGTTTATTTCTTCGACATGAGCGTTTATCTTTTTTTTTTAATAAATTTATAGTTGTCTGACAATACATTTATCTGTGTCCTACAAAATGTTTACAGTTATCAGAGTTAACATAATTAAAAAATGATTTTCTATTATGTTCCGCTATTTGTGTATTTTTTTCCTTGATGCTAGATGCAAGAAACAATTGTAATTATTGGTATAAATATAACCTGAATTGTCAGAAATAAGTATGCTTGAATTATTGGCAATTTAAAACTAACTAACTAACTAACCATCACGCCGCTTCCCCGCAGGGGTAGGCAGAGAGAATAGAGCGCCACACCACTCTGTCCTTGCAAACATTCTTCGCCTCTTCCACGTTCATGCATCTCCTCATACATACCCGCCGATTGTTACGACTCCTAACCTGACCACTTTCAAGTATTTGGCATACCTGATAGTGCCATGTTTTTCTCGGTCTTCCTCTGCTTCTTTTCCCGCTAACATTCGCCTCATAAATTTGTTTTACCGTTCTTTCCTCACTCATTTGTTCTACATGTCCAAACCATCTCAACACACCTTTCTTAATTTTATCGATAATGCTTATCTCAGCTTGGCAATTTGAAATTGGCAATTTGAAACATGATATTTATAACAGAGCTTTTCATTATTTGCATGTAACAATTTATTAGTTACTGCTTGTTCTGTTACCCAAATTCTTGGAGTCTCCAGTTATATAAATACCCATCCTTAAAAGCCCGTTTTTAGATATTTTAAAATGGCAGATTCTATAAATTTTTTTATGACATTTTTGAAACAGATTTTTCGTTAAAATCATCACAGTGCTTTAAAAATCAACTTGTTTTGACTTCCCTTTTCTTCTTCATTCAACCCCTTATCCGCACCCCAATGGTGCATAGGGCACTGCATCATAAAAACACAGTGTTATCTTGATCCTTAACACATGAAGGAAAAGAGATCAGCCCTCCGCTTTAGGTACTAGACCAGGGTAATATTGAATAAATATTAGAGTTAAAAAATCTCATACATTTATTTGACCCTCCCCCTTGGGAATCGAACCCGAGACCTCTTGTATGGTAGCCGAGCTTGCTGACCATTACACTACGGCTTTCTTCTTACTCTAATAATACTATCACAATAGTTGAAACATTTATTTTTAAAATCATTAGCCTCCTTTCATTGTTCGTATTTTCTGTCATATCATATAATTTATGCAATATTTAAAAAAAAAAATACATAAATGCTGATCTTATTTTTATTCCTCTCATTTTTTAATTAATAGTCATGACTTTTTATTACAATTTCACATATATTTTTTATATACAAATATAGGAACAGTAAACAAATGTTTTTTTAATTTAAATATATGATAATTGATTCACCTTGATTAAAAATGAGGAAAAAAAACAAAATAATTATAACATACACACAACTCATATTTAAATCAATTTTATATATTTATTTTTTATTTATCATCAGCTGTTGAAATAATTCTTCTCTAATTACCTTATTGTTCGTAAATATTGTTCCAAAGCATTGAGTAATAAATTCGAAACATAATATATTTTCAAACAATGATATCCCTCTCACTTCTTGAATTCTTTGTTTATTTTTATGTTCACTAATTAAAAATATCCGCTAATTGATCAAATAAATCACATTATACTTTAGTTAACCTGATTTTTGGTATAGGATGTCCGTAAACTCTTCATTTTCAATATAATATTTATTATAACTTTTTATATGTTCTTATGGGCCATTTATGTACATGACAATGCCGGGGACAGTCCAATTAGACAGGGCATTGGCGTCATGTAAATAGTCATTCCGAAATTATTCTTCCAGATTGTTCAATAAGTTGAAACAGCATCCTAAGTGGAGCCAATAGCTTCCCCTTCCACTTATGTAGACACTGGATTGGTTTGTCTATTAGCCATTTGTAAACACATATTTGTAGCCTCTCTTTCATCCCGTAATCAGTAATGTAGGACTTGTATCGCCTTACTTTCACGCAAGTAACAATTTAAGTATGTCCGTGCTAATCAAATTGAATTGTATCATAAAAATCATAGGAAAAAATAACACTAAAATAAAAAATGTTAATTTTTACAGTGACTGGAAGTCGACATTGCATGATAATAAATAAGCTTTAATTACAACATTTTGAGTGTGTCCAAATACTTGTTCACAAAATCTGGATTATCTCCAACTACAGGAGTTATTTTCATATTTTTTTTGACATCTCATCAAAGATGAAGAAGAATATGGAAGTCTGGGCATTTACGGGGCTGACGACCGTCATAGGCTGGTTTAAGTGAAACGCCAGAAAATATCATTTTCATTTTTATTACTTAAGCTTATAATTTGACCAGATAATTTATTTACAACATTTTGAGTGTGTCCAAATACTTGTTCACAAAATCTGGATTATCTCCAATTACAGGAGTTATTTTCATATTTATTCATAGTTATTTTCATGAATTTGAGTAGTGTGGTTGTCAATAATGGGTAGAATTGGTGAATGTTACACGTGTGTAAAGTGATCACTTAAACCAGCCTATGACGGTCGTCAACTCCGTATATGCCCAGACTTCCATATTCTTCTTCATCTTTGATGAGATGTCAAAAAATAAGCTTTAATTAGTATCTGGCATATTTTTATTATTATTACGGTCCTAGACATTGCTGCTATTCTCGTACTTCTTTCTACCTTATATATCTCCTCTGTTCCTCTCCAATATGGTAGTAATACCCCCCATCTCACGCTCTTTCATTAATGTCACCTCTATCTTACAAAATATATTCAACTCTAAGATCTAGGAGTTTGAAGCTGATCACTTTCTTTGTGCAATTAGCGATCAAAGTTACGCAGCGTCAATCTGATGCCTTACCCTATACACCACTGTATGCAGATATGGGTTAGAGAAAACGATTTGTGAAAAATGTTAATTTCATATTTTAGTGGTGGCTTTTTTGTTTTTTTTTTAAACCCTTATCCCGCACCCAGTGGTGCATAGGGCACTGCATCATATAAACGCAGAATTATCTTGATCAAGGTGAATTATACTTGAATCAAAGGTTATCAGCCCTTTGCTTCAGGTACCAGTCTGGGGTAATATTAAATAAATATTGGAGTGAAAAAATCACTTATAATTATTTGACCCCCCCTGAGATTCGAACCCGGGATCTCCAGAACAGTAAGCCAGCGTGCTGACCATTACCTGAAATCTTTACCATGGTAAATTCAATGATATTTACTTATAATAAATGATTTATCATGGTTTAATATTTAAACATGCATTATACTTTCACGAATATAAGCCGCCTATTATAACCATGTCTGTGTTAATCATGTCAATGTCGGATAGTTCTTTTGGTTCAGTTTTCCGATGATACTGTTTGTTGAACTGCATTAAAACACATCGGGAATGCTATAAATTCAATGTTGCAGAACAATGTCACTGATAAGTTTACAATGGGCACGCTGTGTTATCACCAGTAAGGTCACTTTATTTATACTGTCAGACATTTGTTAGTATGCAGACTCCATCGGTGACCTTACAGATATAATAAACATTAAGAACACATTATAAATTATGTTCTTATTCTATTTTAAGACAACCTACTTCCTAGTGTTTTTCCATATACATATACAGTGAAACCTCTATCTATCGTTTTTCAAGGGACCTATCGAAATAAACTATGAATGCGGGAAAACAATTTGTATGACATACCAGTAACTCGAGTGTACTTTTTTGCAAATTTGCACAAAATAGTTGATTTTAGAAAAAATACAAAAAAAAAGGAAATGGGTATCATACAAATTGACAATAAAACCAATTGATACGTTTTCAAAATGGTTTATTTAAGAAAAACAAAGACAACTGATTACTATTTTAAATTTTTATAGTCAAAAATATCAAATTTGGAGCGTAATTCAAACGATGAATGCGATTAAATGATGATCAATGGGATCTATTTTTGTGTGAAATGAATCCGGGGTTGAAGAAATAAACGAAACATCCGGGAAAACGATTATTCGAGGAACGATAGATAGAGGTTTCACTGTATATGTATTCATTTATAATTAAAATAATGCTAATGATAATTAATAGCACTCTAATGGAGCATAAGGCACAACAACGATTCAATTGTTTTCACTGGATTGTCAATTACTTGATTGCAATGTGCTAAGTCCTGCGCTCTAGATTTCTAGATTTTGTCTTCTTCTTCTTTAGCTTTCTGTCCTACACTGCTGGATATAGACCTCTTCCGTATCCTTCCATTTCTTATTGATCTTGCAGTGGAATATGTTTTATGGGATACAGATGATGTTAGTGAAGAAGCTCGGGATGAAAGATATTACTGGCGCATCAAAAAGACAATAGAGGAGAAATAGTATGTTGTAATGGGAGAGTAAGAGAATATGACTTATAATAATGAAACTGGTATAGGATTTTTTTATTAGGAAATATTTATGAATAACTATATCTTGAAGAAAATAATTGCTATCTATTCCGGGGTATGAACCCAGTACCTTAGGAGATCGCGTCAGTTTTACCGATTGAGCTAAATTTTGAACCAGAAAGAATCTGAAAACGTTATTTTTATTATAAAATTACTCAATATTGTTTTATAATTTTTATATTAAATTTTTATGTACCTCGAATGTCTCAAGTGTCTCCACATTTTTTAAATATTGGTATTTGTTTTTTTTAAGAATATTGAAAAAAATATTTGAATAATTTTTAAACTCCTTTCAACCTTTCAATAACATATGTCTTTTCAAAATCACATATTTCTTTGGAAGAAAAACATTGTTTCCATACAAAAATGGCGTTTTATAAAAATCAATTAGGTACGTCAAATGTTACCTGGGTTTAAAGAAAATTAAGTTGCGGGCTATCGGATGTTCAGCCTTGATAAATCATTATTTCAGTTTAACGTGTTCATTATGCTTGATAAAAATTAAAATAAAAACTCATTTGTCCATTTTTTTCAATACAGCAGTTGTACAAGTCCAGTCTTTTTTTATTTATTTCAAGTTACTGACTCGTTGACTAGCCGTTTCACGGTGAACTGGACCAATCAGTCAAGTGTGATTTTGAAAGATATTTTTCGAGTCGTGAACAAGGCGTGTATTTTTTATGCACAATACGCCTAATTACTTCAAGCCCAAACTGATGCAAAGACAAATGTTGCACACCAATCATACCCGTTGTGACAATTTCCATTTAATTTTTATTTTATTATGCACGACACGTTGCCAGTATTCAGTCCGGAGATTACCAACCACCCACACACAAAAAATAACAGATAATTTGTTATTTTTTTATTATATGTATTTAATTTTATATATATATACATATATATATATATATATATATATATATATATATATATATATATATATATATATATATATATATATATATATATATATATATATATATATATGTATATATATATATATATATGTATATATATATATATATATATATATATATATATATATATATATATAAATATATATATATATATGTATATATATATATATATATATATATATATATATATATATATATATATATATATATATATATATATATATATATATATATATATATATATATATATATATATATATATATATATATATATGTATATATGTATATATATATATATATATATATATGTATATATATATATATATATATATATATATATATATATATACATATATACATATATATATACATATATATATATATATATATAAATATATATATATATATATATATATATATATATATATATATATATATATATATATATATATATATATATATATATATATATATATATATATATATATATATATATATCTATATATATATATACATATATATATATATATGTATATATATATATATATATATATATATATATATATATATATATATATATATATATATATATATATATACATATATATATATATATATATATATATATATATATATATATATATATATATATATATATATATATATATATATATATATATATATATATATATATATATATATATATATATATATATATATATATATATATATATATATATATATATATATATATATATATATATATATATATATATATATATATATATATATATATATATATATATATATATATATATATATATATATATATAAAGCTACACGCATGATATTCTTAACGAGTGATTTGAATTACTCATTGAAGGATAATACAAATGGCGTACGAATCGCGAATGGGGTAAAAAAGTACGATTAAAGCAATGTTTATTTCATTTATTTATTTTATTTAGAAATTTTACAGAAAATTTACATCAATCAAGTCTGTGTTGTGTGTTTAAAAAAAATTACTTCCTCTAACTAACTACTTACCATCACGCCGCAGAGGTAGGCAGAGAGAATAGAACGAATGCAAGCATTATTAGCCTATTCCACATTCATGCATCTCCTTGTACATACCCGTCAATTATTTCAACTCCTCACCAGACCGCTTTCAAGTATTTATTTAGTATATTACTTCTCATCAATCATATTGCAGAAAAAAGAAAAATTATGTATTTATTCAATTAAATCCGTGAGAGATATTGCCAAGTGACCTCGTATTTGTAAATGAGTGAAGTTTTATCTTTTTTTTTGACATCTTAACATAAATGAAGAAGAATGTGAATGTCTGGGCATTTACGGGGCTTACGGCCGTCATAGGCTGGTTTAAGTGATCACTTTACACATGCGTAACTTTCACCAATTCTACCCAGGATTGACAAACACACTACTGAAATTTTTGATACTTCTCCATCTATGTTGAGATGTCAAAAAATTATTTTAAAAAAATACTCCTGTAATTGGAGATAATCCAGATTTGTGAACAAGTATTTGGATACACTCAAAATATTGTAAATAAATTAACTGGTCAAATTAAAAGCTAAAATAATAAAAATGAAAATGTTATTCTCTGGCGTTTCTCATGTATGTACTCGTATGTGATTATAATCCAGGATTCGGACCTCACATAGAAGAGTTTCCTCTCAATAAAAACTTCTTTTCATCTTACCAATAGATGTCTCTAGTAAAGTTTTACTGATTCAAGAACAACATTTCGAAATTGGTTCATATAGAACTTCCAAGAATTTCAGTAGTGTGGTTGTCAATAATGGGTAAAATTGGTATTTGGACACACTCAGAATGTTGTAAGTTTTATCATGTAACTTTGGAAGTAGATGAGTCGTGACGGGTGTTAATTTAGGCTGATCTATTTGTGTCATCCGTTGCTGCATTTGACCCCGATTATCCGGTCTAGTTCACCGCATTAATCATTTCCTACCATTTGTTTTCGTTTCATTTTCAATTCTCTTACCCTTTACGTATTGTCGATACAATTTGCAAATCGGCGATAAACAGACAAAAAAGTCAAAGGTTGAAACGTCCTCAGAAGATGATTACTAGATAATTTGTTGCAAACAGAAAAATCGCTAAAATTGCTTTGATTATGTACGCCGGTTTTTAGTTCGTTTTTAGTAGTCTGAATCCAGATTGTCGGGACTCCAACCATGTTTCGTTAGACACCGAATTGAATATATATATATATTTTAAAGTGTTGGCTGAAAATGGAAACAATCAAAGTGGCGTATAATTTAATTCTGTACAACTCGTATTTAAGTCGTAATATTTTTTTGTTTTTTGACTAAGACTTGAAAAATGATGTTGAAATATGATTATTGTGTTTGCTATCGAAATAATTCTAAAAATTGAGCATGTGAATTATCAGATTATTTAACAATAATATTTTGCATTTTCAGTATTTTTTCATAGTAACTGCGTCGCTAACCGTGAATTTTAAAAATGTTGAGGGTCGTTTTAAAAAAATGGAATGAAATAGGAATGACTTGTATTTACAATAATACTTGTAGAAGTATTCGATTCATCTTGACAAGGTATTCGATTAATAACGTGACTCGATTACCAATCATTCGATTCTTAAAATCACCCGGTTAATCCCACCATTAGTTAACATTACCTAATCTAAACATTTAACTCGTAGGTGTTTCAACTTGATATGAAGCATCTATCGGTCCTCTTCATATGAAAGTCAGGTCGAAAACCCTGGGATGCTCAGACTTTCATCTTCTTTCACAGAAGAGGAACTATAGATGGTTCATATCAAGTTGAAACACCTTTTAATTGACATCTCATCCGTAAGGCAAATAATCCAGTGTTTGATATAACAAATGTATTTGTTATTATTAAACATTTAACCCCTAATTGTAGTATTGAGAAAAATGAACTTCCCAAGTAATTTGTTCATTATCTCGCTGCAGTTGCAAGTTATTGAGGCCGATTACCATATTATATCATAGCAAAATGTAATGAATCGGTTTTACTACGCTTAACTTGGTTTCATTGCCATACTGAATTGTTTGCGAAAATGGTTGAACTTTACGGCAAAAACTTGCTTTGTCTTTTGTGTCGACGGCCTTTTTTGGCTCTTATGAAAGAGTGACCTAAATAATGCAGTTAATTTGCAGTGGATGGAAAATTTCCGATTTGCAGCAAAGACGTTTGTTTTGTTGTTAAGTGGAAAAGTATCATTTGCACGTGTTGTGATTTCTTTTGCTCGCTTGCTAATTATTATGCAAAAAAACTTATTTTTATGCTAGAAATACATAAGAGACGTGTATATCCAATTGTGTTTATAGCGGAATTAAAAAAATATCTCTAAAAGAATCTTTTTCAGATAGTATGCTTGAAAATGTAATAACTTCTATACAAAAAAATATTATAGAAGAATAACACTATAATTCTAAATGTAAAAGTAATGATAAATATATGTGATAATAAAATATAAATAAACGCCTTCTAGTTATTTCTTGATGTATTTAAAAATGAACCGTTTAGGCTTACAGAAATAGTATGAAATTGAAAATAATTAAACACAAATATATATGTTTCTTAAAAAAGAAAAAAATGCCTTGCTGCAAAAATTAAAAGCCTTAGAATTTTTGCAGCACCACACAAAATCATTTAATAAAATATTGTGAAATATAAAACTGCCTATTTGCACTTTTATATTTCACAATAAATCTGCAAAATTATAAAAAAAAACTTGGCATAGTTTTTAACTGAAATGCATATTCTCCCCCCTCCCCGGCCCCGTATTATCTGGTTGGTATATATTTTTTAAACAATCGTTCCCACGTTCTTTGTCCATTAGTTTTCCTGTGTTATATTGTATGTGCTCAGTTTCCTCGTAACTCGAGGAATATATCATTTTACAATACCGGCGCAGACTGCCTTAATAAATAAATTTAAGGTTTCACTCGCAGTTAGGTTTCTCTTCGCGACACTGTAAATACAACGTAACATATCGTGTTGCCGTCACATTTCGAACGAATAAAGGTCTAGCCGTAATTAAAAAAAATATTCACAACAATAAACTGTTTTTTATTTTATTTTTTATTTTATTTTAATTTTAAAACATATTACATACATAAGTCATATTTAGAATATTCCCGGTGAGTAATTTCCATTTCTCATTTTGGGACATGGGATTAAGATCAACAAAACTGAAATACAAATAAGAAAGTTACAAAAAAAGATATAAACACAAGGCAAAATATAAAATATAAAACAATATACGGGTATAGTAAATAGACATATAAAAAAACATAAGCTAAGAAGCATGTTTAATAGAAACTAACGAGAAAATAAAACTGATCACTAATATTTATAAACATCTTTACATACAGTATTTTTTTCAGTTTATTCATTTTGTATCCCTGGATTTCTTTATAAATAACGCTTACATACTTATTATCGCGACTTAAACATTTGTTTGTATAAAGACATACGAATGTATGTACATTATGTAAATTGATAAAATGTCAATTAATAAATTGATAGTACGGGAAAAGGAAGAAAAAAAATATTTCTTGAATGTTTTTCGCAGATACTTTGTGGCACATTTTATAAACTTTATAAAATAAAACAACTTTGTTTTAACCACTTGTTATTGGCACACTCTATCCAACCGTTTTCGACAAGAACCTTGTCATAATCAGGATTTATGTACTAAATTCTAAAACATTGAAATACTCGTTACTCGTTAAAATACTCGATAAATATCGTAAGGGAAGGGTAATTAACTATGAGTATTTCAATGTTTTAGAATTTAATACATAAACCCTGATGATGACAAGGTTCTTGTCGAAACCGGTTGGATAAAGTGTACCAATAAAAAGTGGTTCAAACAAAGTTGTTTTATTTTATAAAGTTTTAAAAAATCTTAACTTACATTGTGAAATTCTAACCCAAATAACACGTTTTTAATATGAACAAGAAGTTATTTATCATTTCCTCGAATTTATATATCCCATTTGCGTACAGTACAGCATTGTTACTCGACTCTTGACTGGTAAGATGAGCCAACATTGTACAATATTCGTCGTAGTTGCAATATATCGCGTCGGTGAAAAATACTCGTATATCTGTAGTCGTTTCTGAAATTAGAGTATTACAGGCCACCTAGATAGGACATTTATCTCTGTCACTCGTGGGGGTATTATACAAATAATATTACGTATAATCTAGGTCGTTGTATTCATCCATAGAAAAGGGATTACGGATAACGTAGGAGGGAACTTACATAGCCTGTTACGCGTCGACTATTTGTTTCTCTATACAATTAGTGGTCCAAAATTTTAGATACGAAACGGTTTCATAATATTGTACATACCAACTCATTTTTACTGATCTAAATGTGCCTTCTAAGGATCAGGTAAATTATTTATTTATTTATTTAAACATGTTACATACATCGTGGGTGTACTGGCAAAAAACGTAAACTCGAAAATATGCAATTTTGACTTAATGATGCATATTATAAAGTTTTCAACGTTCTATGAACTGGCAAAATACACTAAGTAACTTGAAATGTCATTTATATATATGTATATGTGGTTTTAAAAGTAAATTCAACTTGAAGATTAAAAGCGGGTATCAGGCTAAAAGCTTTAAATAGCAGGGATTATTCAAACAGGGATTTTAGATTTTTAATTAATGTTTTACTTAGTAAATACCACTATTTCTTAAAATCTACTGTGACACGTGTTTCGATGCATTACGCATCAAACACCGTTACGGTGAAAACGCAAAAAATTGGTATTTAAAAAAATCACCGTCGTTTTGCTTTTCTGTAAAATTGGCTTATAACGACTTCGAATTACAATATTACTCAAAACTAACTAACTAACTAACCATCACGCCGCTTCCCCGCAGGGGTAGGCAGAGAGAATAGAGCGCCACACCACTCTGTCCTTGCAAACATTCTTCGCCTCTTCCACGTTCATGCATCTCCTCATACATACCCGCCGATTGTTACGACTCCTAACCTGACCACTTTCAAGTATTTGGCATACCTGATCGTGCCATGTTTTTCTCGGTCTTCCTCTGCTTCTTTTCCCACTAACGTTCGCCTCATAAATTTGTTTTACCGTTCTTTCCTCACTCATTCGTTCCACATGTCCAAACCATCTCAACACACCTTTCTTTATTTTATCGATAATGCTTATCTCAGCTTTGCATTCCTTCCTTATTTCACTATTCGCACATCTATCATACATCGTTTTGTCGCACATTCTTCTGAGAGATCGCATTTCACTCAAAACATGCCAATATTTCATTTTAATAATAAATTTGAATGAAAAATCCGCGATAGCAGAAAAATTGCCATCATTGAAAAATGTTTTGAGATTGATGAGTATCTGAACATGCTGTTGCTTTAAACTGTTTTTTAAAAGAATAGTTTTAAGAATGAAAAATTTCAATAAATCAATTCATCTTACAGTCGAAATAGGTCTCAGCTTATAGAATTCGATTCCACAATGCCAGTTGTGTACTTAGAGAACTTAAATTTAAGTATCAAAATTTTTTCTTTATTAAAAAAAAATAGAATAAAAATGTGATACCGTTTTTTTTAGTCATTTTTGTGATTAGAATATCACATTTTTAAATATGTTTCTTAAAAAATCATTGACTCTTGTTAACCCCTTGTATACCATTAAGGCAACAAGTCAGTGTAGTATATTTGAACAGAATTCAATTTACTGGAGAAGAATAAAGTGGAATGAGAAACAAGATTAATTATTGTTTGAGATCTTTGTTACTTTTTTTTTAGTTCAAGAGTAATTTGTCAAGACACGAGAATTTGTTTTTGTTGTCTTAAGAATATAAGAGCAAGAAAAATTATCACGTTATATAAAAACACTCAAGTCTACAATGTCTTCCTTATATATTTTTAAGATGACTTCAAATTAATATAATACTTATTTATTCATTTTATTAATATATTCCAATATTATTTAGACTACAACGATCATTACGGGTACATGGGTGTTTTTTGCTACACTTTTTACATCTAGTTATATTGTCTCTCATTACATTATTTAGGAGTGGCCATTCATTCGGTCACTTTTCGATCCATCACGAACTCGTGTACCTGTTATTTCTGCCGGCAAATGAGTCAGGACTTGAATACTGAAAACAGCACGCGTGGGATTGAACCGGAAACCGCACGATGTAAAAGACACCTGAAGCAATAGATCTTCACTTATCTCGCACACTGGCCAACAATGATTTTGACTTGCAAGCTGTCATACATAAACTCGAAAGCTAAAGAGCTTGATCCGGGCGCGCAAAGCAGCTGTGACTTATCACCGGTGAAGTGTTGTACGTTACCTACTCTTTGGTTCTTATTTATGTGTCATTAAATAATATCAATCTTCTTCTGGAACATATCTTATCTCGATTTCTCTTCTTTTTTTATTATTATTTTGGTCGTAAATTGAGACGAATGTACGGCAAATCGATGTATGGTAGATGATCGAATGGTGAAATAAGGAAATAATGCAAGGCTGAGATATGCCTTATCGACAATATTAATAAAGGTATGTTGAGATGGTTTGGACATGTGGAACGTAGGAGTGAGGAAAGAACGGTAAAACAATTTTACGAAGCATATGTAGTTGGAAAAAGAAGCAGAGGAGGATCGAGGAAAACTTGGCACAATCAGGTATGTCAAATACTTGAAAGCGGCCGGGTCAGGAGTCGAAATAATCGCGGATGTGTATGAGGAGATGCATAAATGTATGAAGAGGCGAAGAATCTTTGCAAAGACAGAGTGGTGTGGCGTTCTATTCTCTCTGCCTACCCCTGTGAGAAGCGGCGTGATGGTTAGTTAGTTAGTAATCGTAAATTGAAGCGTATCAGTAAAACATCAAATGATGGTTAATGTACAATTTCACATTTTTTGTATTGACCCAGTCAGGATTGAATCCCTGGACCATGTGGCTTGTAAGTCTGCCTTGACGAGATCTTAGGTGGACAGATAATACTCTTTCGTATAATTTACGATCGATATAATACTATGATTTGCAAAACAAATAAATAATTTATAATTTCAATTAAGCGTAAAATAGAACTTGCAAAATAATCTTGAAAAAAAAACATGACATTTTGCGAATTTCACCGATACGGTAAATATCAATCAATCAATCGGTTTATTATAATTTAAAATTTTAATGAAATTGATGTAATTACTTGATAGCTTTGATTGTATATCTACTTTGGGTTAAAACTCTTGAAGGATTAAAAAAAACATCAATTAAAAAAATATATGATTCTTTTGTCGATAGGGAAACACAAATAATAAGTCTTTTTACTTTTACTTTTTTTAGATTTAGTATTTGATTCAAATTCGATCAAAACTTGGTCACAAGAACTTAATAAATGGTTAATTAAATATTTTCAACATATTACTCAAATCTCAGGTTGAAATTGGACTTTCACTTTTATATTTTATTGATATATTATTCAAACTATGTTTCCGTTCATATCTGACGAAAGAAAGTTTTGGAGAAGTGTTTTATATTATTACTGAAATGATTTCGTCAGCAGTACATTATTCATGCGTATAAACGTCTCCCGTTTTCACAGTATTATTAGCATAATCTGAATTTGAACTTTCCATTGCTAATTGCCGTCAACAATCATCTTTTTTAAAAACCTATCCGTTAGACGGTACTACTGTATGAAGTTATTTCGATTCACTTTTTGTCTTTGAAAATTTGGGACAAACATCTCATTGTTTCAAAACTGAATTTCGTGGCCATTTTCATTGAACATAAATAACCTTTTTTAAATGCACAAATAATCTACCTTCATTGTAATACTGGGAGTGGATTTCTGACGCTCTTTTACGATTTTCACAAGTCAATAAAGCAACTGCTTACAATCTCTTTGTATTGTGTACTGTATTTTTTTATTCATCTGAGATATCGCACAAGGCCCTTCGTTTGGCCAACCGTTTTATGGTCACAGCAATTTTTTTACGAAATCTTTTATTTCTAAAATCTGGCATAATTGAAGCGAGCAATGTTCTGCTTTGCTGTATTATTCTCGTGTTTGTAATAATTTGGCATTGCGCAAGTGCAAAAATGATAAATCGTTGTTTTGAATGTCTCTTTTTCCATGGGCATTGGAATTGTGTAACGGCGAATGTCGCGAGATCTAAAAAAAGTTCGAATTCTATATTTGCAATGATACTTCACGTAGTATGTTTAATTTGTTAAAAAGTAAATGATTACTTGGTTTATTCCATAAAAAATGTTAACGATATATTCTTTCAACATAACGATAAACAGCAACAAAAAAATGTAACCCTATTATGTTCCTCGTCTTTGATTTATCATCATACCTTACATTTTCGTAATTTTTTGGGTGTGTTTAACATTTTCAGCGAGTAAGTCGATATTGTTCAGCAATAGTAAAAAGATTAATAAAAATTAATTATTTGCTCCAGTAACATAACCAACTGTAGAACTTATAATGTATAGCATACCTTGATAAAGTATAGCATAGAGAAAGCAATAAATATAAGTTTTTGCAAATTTCTACTTTTTGTCGTTTTGAATTTCGTTAAGGTTAACGATACGGGTTGCATGTACATCGACTTTAAGCACATGTGATACAGAGTGACGGTAATTTACTTCAAAAATTATACTTTTAACTGGATAAGGATAGGATACAGGGAGTGAGAATCAACCTTAACCCTTTTTTGTGAAAATTCTTCAGGACTTCGTTAGAAGGTCAAATGTTAATGGTATTTCCAAATAAGATACATAAACATATGTATAATGATCAAAAACGGTTTTCAAATAGCGTTTTGTGTAAAAACATATGCATAGTTTGTTAGATTTGAATTACTTTTAGCTAGGCATACAGAATTGTAACAAACGAGTGATCGCCGTTCGAAACCTAAGGAGGTCACAAGAAAGTTAAACATTATTCAATAAGAATACTCATTATGCTTCCTTCATAGGCGCGTGACCAGTTTGGAGGTTGAACACGGTACTAAACCGCAGAGGAGACGAAATACAAAGTTCGTTTGACCATAGACATTGTGCATAATATAAGTCACTCGAATCTTCAGGCGGCACCATATATTCAAACATTCAAAGTAGGTCTAGCTGCTCGAGCGCTTGCATCGCTCCATTTTCAGCCAAATAATGCAAATAACACATATCTCATACAGCAGACTCTAGATTCGTCGAGATCATTCAAACCCTTATCCGCATCCCAATGGTGCATAGGGCACTGCATCATATAAACGCAGTGTTATACTGATCGTTAACACTTGAAGGAAAGGTGATCAGCCCTCCGCTTCTGGTACCAGTCCAAGGTAATATTGAATAAATGTGAGAGTGAAAAAATCACCACATATTTATTTGACCCCCCCCTGGGAATCGAACCCGGGACCTCCAGTACGGTAGCCGAGCGTGCTTACCATTACACTACGGAGGTGGACAAAACCGAGATCAGAAACGGATTATTCGGGATATTTAGTATTTCAAAAATCACTGAAGTTGGTTTCGAAATAATTAACTAAAAAATATTTTCCATATTTTAATATTTATAACAAAAACTGATTTGAGTCTACTGAATTATTTATTTTATCTAAAAATATATATATAGAATAAAAACAAAAATTCTTGTGACAATTGTTTCGCCTTGTTAGGGTATTCTCAAACTAATATACAATAACACTCTCCTTATCATTCATCGTTCACTGTGTGTAATACCACTTTTATAAAAGTGGTATTACACAAAGTAAACGATGAATCATAAAGGAGAGTGTTATATTACCATACCACAAAGTTATCAATGCTTTTAATAATAAAAACATCATAAAAAATACTTTGAGAATGCCCTAACAAGGCGAAATAATTGTCACAAAAAAAATCATGAAAAAATTCCACTTTATGGGTCATTTTTATTATTGTCATGTCCTTAATGATATTAATTAACATTTTAATGCCTATTTTAGGTTTCATATTGTTTTTCAGACAGAATAAGAGAGATATATTTTTTGTACATTATCCAATATCCTTCGATTAACCGAGAGATCATTTATCCGGGAAATTTATTATCCATCCATCCGGCAAATCGAGAGTCTGCAAAACTCTTCCGGCCTTAATTTCACTTTTCAAAACTAAGCAAATATATATTTTTTTTATGATTCGCACGAGGACAAGTTGGTGCGTCAACAGAATCGTTCATTCTCTATTTAACTAAAAAAAATAATGATTTCGCGGCTCTGCAGCCTTGATTTTCAAGGCAAAAATATTCACCTGTTTGTGAAAACAAAATAATAAATGGCAGCAATTCAAAAAACACGCTGCCAACATATTAATGTTTAAATTAACTTCCACGCTGTTTTCACGCTACAAATAAATTATTACAAGTCAAACAACATGTTTACATTATGCTTTGCGAAATGTCCGAGACAATAATAATAACAAACGCCGTGTATTTTGCAGAAGATAAATATTTACGTTGTATTTTTACAACCTGAACTTACTACTCGCCTGAAACAAGTTTGGCGGGAAAGCCTTAAAACGAGCTTAGCGAAGACTCGTACCATTCGGAATCTACCTTATATTTTTTCAATTAGATGTCGCTAAATGTATGCTGAAGCGACAACTTTTTAACTGGTATTTTTTTTAATAAAACGTTTCCCAGTCAGGCGTTGAAAATAGTCAACAAAAATCATTGTATGCTTGATCAAAAATCTTGATAAGAGTTACTTTAAAAAAGGTGATGTTTCTACAAGTATACCGTTAAAGAGCATACATTGTAATAATATTTTTGTAAGCACAAATGGACGTCTATTCCATACGAGTTAACTACATAGTGTAGATACTTATATTTAACGTTTCTTTTTTTCGTTAATTGACAAATATTTTACGTAAAAAATGGTGAAATTATCTTCCCGATGATATGAATTAACGACAGGTTTCGAAGTGCGATTGTCATTAGAATTAAATGTTCTGAAGTAATGTTAAAGTTATCTACACTACGGAGTTATCTTTCCATTGTGATCGACCACCAGATATATATTTTTCGACTTTTTTACTATGTTTACAAATCCACCATGTAAAGTTATTATCTATTTTCACAGTACTTGGTCTATTCATATGTTTCTACTTACCGCGCTACAAAGGACCCACTGTGACTTGCACGTTCCAAGTCACCTTTGTGACGTGATTAGGTCGAGATGTTTTCTCTTTTTTCTTACCCACTTCAAAACGATCAATCTTTCTTTTCTCGTTAACGTGATTAGTTCCAACCTTTACGTACCTACACTCGCACGCCGAAACGAACGACTTTCGTCGCGTAGCCAGTGTCTGTGCGCCCTTTTCAGCATTTAATAAATTAAATCAGTACGTCAATTCGGAACCTGAGGATAAATCAAATTATGGGCCAACGAAAACTTACTTACTCCAATTAATACTAAAACCAAACATCTTCAGCACCTATAAAACAGGCAACCGGCACAACACACAAACAAGTGACAGACTTTTTTTCCACCAATTTTTTATTTTATTTTTTTAAATTCAGCGCATTTGTCTACCGTGCTAGATGCTCCTGGTTCGATTCCCAGGGGGTTCAAAATAAATATGTATGTGATTTTTCACTCCAATATTTGTTTAATATCATTTTGGACTGGTACCTGAAACGCAAGGCTAGCACTGATATTATACGCTGAAGTGCCCTATGCACCATTGGGTGCGAATAAGGGTTAAAAGAAAAGAAATGATATTACGTATAAATTATTTTTTATCTCGCTAATGACTATCAATATGAAAAAGAACATAAATTCTAACGTGTGATTTAGGATACGTGTTGCTTTTAAACTTGTGTTGTGCTTATATAAAAACTTTGATCGTCTCCCGTGAAATATTGTAGGAATGTCTTCACTTTCTTTTTCCTTTCAGTCGATACTAAACAAACTTACGTACCTATACGGTAAATTGTCCTTCTGAAATTGGAAATGACAGGCGAGCAAATATTTTAAAGTCATACCCGAATACAACGAATAATTTAAAATATACAGGGAGTGTAATTCACAGGGCTTTGTGTTTTATTATTGATGGTTTATTATGTATACTTATATATGAATAGGTAAGCTGTCAGTATAAAGGGTCGTACTATCAAAACAAACTTGATATTCATGTTTAGTTTCTTCTCCCTTGTTACCCCCTTACGGACGTAAGCAACAACAAGGGGTAAGAGGGTTATTAGTTTTCATCATGTAACCCTTTGAGGTTCTGGCTAGATGTGCTGACATTGAAATAACAAATAAATACTTACATATACTTTTGATCACGAAACAGTGAGTCCATCCACAATTCAACCATGTGCTTCCATTACGTGGAATATTGTGGGTGGATATAGTTGAGCAACAAACCAGTAAAAAGTGTAAAAATCCTCTACTACACAACTACGATATCCGCTTCAACCACGACGAAGGGTTTATGGTCCCATGAGTGAACAATAAATATGGATGTAGAACACTTCAATATATACTTCCGAGCATTTTTAATCTCTCGGCAATGTAGGTAAGAGGGCGACCCGAGACTTTCAGCACGGTAGGTAAACGCGCTAACCATTATACTACGAAGGCGGATAAGGAATTATATCTTTGTAAATACTAAATGTTAATTATCACACGTGTGTAATAAACATAATATTTGTTATTACATATGGATTTAGTAAACAGATTTAGGCAGGCGCTGTAGTGTAGTTGGGTAGACGCTCGACTGGGAAACTGGCGTCGCGGGTTCGATTCCCGCCAATCGCAAAATGAATTCAAGAAATATTTATTTTCAATCGGTCTGGGTGTTTGTGATGTATTTTTCACTTTTGCCTTCCCTATCCTTTAAATAAAATATATACGTTATTTTTTTTTAATCTGTTTTTTATGTGCTCATGAAATTACATATGTCGAGTGAAACATAACTCGGGGTGTTATTGTTGTTAAAAAAATATATCTTCCCCTTTTAAACCAACAACCCCTGTATTGCAACAATAAAAAAAATAAAAAAAACATCGAAACAAAACTAATGCGTATGATCAGTATCAACATACCTATTAAAATATTTGGCTTATAGTTTTATCATTTTTTATTTTTTCCAGCATAATTTAAAAAGTTTTTTGTACTTTGGGAATATCATCCTTGGATGTGACGCAATAAGTATTTAAGTTATGGATAATTTGATGAGGATTATTTCATCCTTTGGCAGTTTTCGCGTAAGTATAACCATTTGTCGGGAAAATGACATAAACCCCCAATCCTTTTCAGGGACTTGCCGCAGGGACGGAGGAGAGTTGTATAAATTATGCCGCAAATCCCATGCGTCGAGATTTACTTTGACTCTACTATTACTCGATACGTTACATTATATTCGGTTTATTACGATCACAAATTGTAATACATGAAATCACCAATTTGTTAATGATGAAATTAAAGCTTAACATGGTATAGAAACAGTTATTCTCATTTATTAATGTGTAGATTCCTTACTCTGAGAGTAATATTGAACACGGTACAGGTTTTACACTTCACTTACGCCTTACAAATCGAATTGGAAGTTTAAGAATATTGTTATATACTTATGGCTGATATAATAGTTTAATTGTATTTAATTTATTTTGCTTGTGTACTTTTTTTCCGATTAACAAATTAAAATTAAAGGCATTAATTTTTTTTATATCTGTAGGAAGGTTATTCAGATATTTGGTTCCCAAATATTTCAAGCTCTGTCGGAATTTTTTAATATTGCGTTTTGCTATTGTAGAATCGCGTTGGTATCTCGAATATAAACTTTTATTTAGATTAAAATATTCATTACCCTTCAATAGTTGAAGATTAAAAAAAATCTGCTTTAGGGACTTTAAAAGTTGAAAATAATTCATTTGTAAATGAAAAAAAATGTTTTTTACCACTTGAGTTATTTTTATTTAATTATTACGACTAGTTTCGGAAGCTATGCTTCCATCTTCATAAAGAAGTGTTTTTCTTTTACAATTTCATCATGTCTCGCCACAAAGTGAATGCCGAAACAATAAATTGAATATAATAATTTTGTTAAGGTAGATGTCAATATAAATAACTCCTAAAAGAACAAAGGTTTGGACACATTCAAAGCATTTTAGTATGTCAGCTGATAAAACGTCTGTTTTTTCATAATTTGTCTCTTAGTTCATACTTTTGAATCGTTAAACGAAACGTTTTGTTGATAATTGATTATCGTTTTGTTGGCCGCTCGGAAATGAGCCGCTCGCTGTACGACTTTAGCGCTCCAATACTCGCCGAGTGGAGATGATGCACTCGAGAGATAGGCGGACGAGTGGAGCACAGATGCGGATGGCAGTACGGATCGCTCTCCGGTCCGTCGCGCGTCGTGCCCCAAGGAAAGTGTGCCGGCACACTTATATGGGGAGGCAGACAACCTGATTGTTCTAACAGCGGACAACAAGCGAGGGAAAATGGTCCTTATGACAATTCAGCGCTGGGTTAAATTCCTCGCTTGCCTTTTAGCTGCTAGAACAGTGACTATTCAGCCTGAAATTATTTTCAATAGTATATTGACTAAGAAGAATTTGGAAGTCTGGGTATTTACAGATTTACATATACATTTTGAAAATGATACGGAATCCATTGAAACACGTGTCACAATAGATTTTAAGAAATAGTGGTAATTACCAAGTAAAACCTAAAATAAAAATCGTGTTATGATACCTAATGTTTGATGTTAGAGTTTAAATAATTACACAATCCTCGTGAAAAGGTTTTCTATTCGCTGATAAAGGTTTATCCGGCGGTTAAAAGTTACACTCCTCATATTGATTAGTCCCTTGCCTTTTTGGCGAGTCTTCTCTGTCTGATGTCCACGAAACAAAATCTTAATAGTTTAGGGGCCTAGCGCACGTTGCATTGACGGGGAGTGTCTTAATGGAGCAACATGGAGTCCGAATTGAAAGGGCTTCGTGTACGATCACGGTCGACTTATTTGCATTACAGACGAATCACCATTCGGCTGTGGTCAGCCGGGAGTCGTAAACCCGAGCACGGCTTTGCGAGCGGACGCCATGTCGAAAGTAAATTTATCGAATCGTGTAACGACGAAAAGCAATTTTCGGTAATTTGCCGGCATAATATCTCTTTCTGGGAATGGTTCCTTCAAAATATTTACCAGGAATATACAATTTAAACTTAATGATATTGTATTTTTTCATTTGCCAGAACGGACGTTATACGAATGTCAATCAAGATTGCATATTTGATGTGGTGAAAGCTATAAAAATGATTGCACATTATTATGATACGAGAATAATTTGAGTATGTTCAAATCTTTGTACGCAAATATCGAACACTATTTTTAAATAAGTTTTTTCATATATATATTTATTTTATTTTCATGTACAGAAAAAAAATTGTTCATTGGCGGGATTTTCATCAACCAAACAACCAAAACACAAAGGTGAAAAAGGTGATATTGATACAACAAATGTGAAATTGATTGGGAGATGGGAATAAGGAAGTCTTGGAACTGACTTGGAGGTGATGCGATATATCATTGGATGATTTCAGTAATCACTTTTTACACTATTTACTTATACTCCAATTTCCGTAACTTGTATATTTTCCTTGTAGCAGGAACGTTTTCCAATTTTGATTCAGCATTCGGTGTTTTTTTTTAACATTTATTTGTGTATGTGAGATTTTTTCCGAATTATTTGAAACAATAGAAAACGCCTGAAGATTTATACTTTTCGAATGTTTATTTTTGGATTGTATGAACAATATTTTGAGCTTATTCAAATGTTTGTACGCAAATACTGGATTTAACTCCACACACGGGTCGTTGTGAACCCTACAAGTACCCAGATCATCGTATTACCTTCCCTATACATCCCTCATCCCCGCTGAGGTTTGGAATAAAAATCTTTTACAATTGAGAATTTATTTATACATTCGTATTTCATAAAAAAGAACATGCGTATCACATGTAGAACTTTAAAGCAATCCTTTATTTATATTTCCATACACACACATACACACACACACACACACACACACACACATACATAATTTAAAAAAAAACTGTTTGCCTTATGTCAAAAGTTCAACATAACTAAATATGATTTATATTTTTACCTTTGTACTCCCTTTTGAAGAGAACGCCTTATCATACTCGTTCGAGTGGACGGGATAATTTTATGGTAATGTAATATTATGTATCTTCAGGAATAAATATGCCATAAATACCGGTTTCGTGAACCTACATCTTCCCAGGTCCCCTTTGTATTCTCTGCCGGAAGTGGATTCGTTAGCCGTGACCCTCTCCCTTCCACATCGACCGAACCACGTGACTATACGAAATTTCTCTTCTCGAAAAATACGTCGGCGTGGACCTCCTCTTTCGTTGCGGTAGGCTTGCGTTTGACATACAAAAATAAAACGAAGGAAAGGCACTAAGGGTCATCGAATTTGTACCGCGCTTTCCTCTTACTTTCTATGGAAAAATATTTATTATCGATTCTGTTTTTTTAAATATAAAATCCATTTACTATAATGTATGTGGATATACCGATGTTTATCCGTCAAATTATTTTATCATTTATGAAAAATACCCCGGCAATTTACTATTTTAATTGACATTTTTATCACCGTAAACATTTTTCGTACGAATGCTTTATTTACAAATTTTATTTTAAATTTTTTATATATTTATTTCATAGATGTATACATTTTTATAATTTTTTTTATAATATATATTATGGCTCTTTAGGCATGACCTGTGTTGAGCCGAAATACTTACATGTTAATACACTTTTTTATTATTATTTGTTATTTTTTTATATTATTGGATTATATACATTACATACAATAGATATAATAACAATTTACAGTATAAAGGTTTTACAATAATCTTTTAATTTTAATTAATTCACTTTCTACCTTGTCCCGTCCAACGAGAAGCAACCATCGACGGACACTATTCTTTAAGACATGATCACTACTGGAATTCTTAGTTAGATTTAATAAACGCAAGAAAATGTTCTACCGTCAATAAAGTTTAATTATCGTATTTCTGTTAAAACCTTCATTTCTTGAACGTTTTTCGCAGATTAATTTTAATTTTATAAAACCCTTCATTTTTTGTTTTCGAGGTTCTTTATTCTGTAAACATATGACTAGTCTACCTTTAAAAAAGAAAGATTATTAATTATTTTATTATATGTAGAATGTTAATGTATTTTCTTTTGTTAAACTGGTTTTTATGAATATATCATTCGTTAGTGAAGAGTTTATGGAAAAAAATGTGTATGAAAATACTGTTGCGATCCCCTTAATGTATTGTTTTTGATGCTCTGCCAAAATGTTTTAATCCAATGTATATGTACACTACATTTTGATTTTTACGGCATGTTAAATGTTATGACCAACTAAAATATTTGTTATTTTTTCAAGTTCAATCCGTTTTATACCTTTCTTTAAAAATTCAAATGATGCGACATTTTTGCTACCACAATTCTATATTCTTTCGATTTTATTTTTATTACTACTTATGTAGAATGTTAAATGTTCTCTCCTTCAAATGAACTAAGTGTAACTTTTATTTTATTTTATTTTTTACAAAAATGCAAATAATATTAGTATATAACCACTCACCTCTTACTTCATATGTAGGGTGAGTGGTTATATACTAATATTATTTAAAAAAATTGTAAAAAAATAAATAAGTAAAAATGACTAACCACAAATTAAATGCTTTAAATATTAATAATATTGAGAATATTAAGTGTAATTTCTTATTTATTCATTTTATGAACATATTTTGAATTCTCACCGTTGAAATTAATCAAGTAATTTATTTATTTGAATTAAGTTGTGATGCTGTATGGTGTACAAGACTGACCAATTGCAGTAACAAAATACAAAGAGATTTTAATTGATGTATTTATAATATTCAGGTTTCCGACTGATAGAATGATGAAACAATGTCGAGATTGAACGTGAATTTCGGAACGATGTCATGTTAATTTTTGTCTAAAACGATTTTTTCGCGTTCTCGAATATTAATTTATCGTTTTTTGTTCGTTTATTTGACAACAGACACCGTTGTCGAGTACTTTCATTCCGTGCCAGGAACGAAAACGCTTTGTGCGCTGTTCTATCTATTATTTTCTAGGCGAAGGCAATTTCCCGCAGATTTTCGCTTTTATATCGCTCCACTTTTATCCTCAACACATTTTCTCGATCGTAAACCGTTCGTACACTGAGGATTTGGTTGATTTACTGTATCATGTTTTTTGTTGTCAAAGAGATTTACTCTCTTAATGCTGAAGGTTTGCTGTGGAAATAATTTATTTAGTAATGATTATCAATTCTAGTAAGAGACTTTCGACACATTATTCATCTAAAAAAGGTTTATACGCGGATATTCACGTATATATGTATAATACGATTAAATGAAAATGAAATATGACTCTACGAATATTATTTAAAATAATCTTTCATTATTTATGTTTTCATTCCTGGATTGAAAAGTTTTAAAAATATAATGATGAATTTTGATAGGTTAATTATGCTCACAGCGGGCGATTACTAAAAAGACGATTTTAATGCTTATGAACAAATATAATAAATTGTTTTAATTGTGTTGCATAAAATTTGTATAGCAGGTATTTTCTTAACATTTTATACATATTTTTATTGTGTTTAAATCTTTGTTCACTATTATTATATTTAATTACGTTGTTACAAGATGGTAAATGACCTGACGACTTCCATATTGATATCTCACGAAATTGTTCGTCTTAGTTCAGGTTTCATTAAAAATGTAGTTATAATATTAATTTGGCATGAGATATATTTTAGACATACTTAATGCAAAAACGATCTAATACCTTGTGTACATTCATTTTATTACGATAAAACGCTTGGCACAGCAAACTTATGGTATCTACTTATGTTCCTTCGAGGTTTGTCATTAGATTTATCGTTTATTCCGAATGATACTAAATTTGAATCAGTGCTTGTAAATGTCTCCTCACCACACATGCCATCTCGCAAAAGTGAAATCTATCTGCAGCATTTCGTGTTTTAATAACGCTCAGAGTTATGTGCTGGAGGCAGTGCCAAAATGAAATTGGGTAATTTTATTATTAACTTTACCACCTGAGGCGTGCGTTCATCATTTCAAGGACTTTTGACTAGTTAATCGTCCACTTTAAAAACCAGTTCTGTTATTAATATTTCTCCGCAAACAGTAGGCCGGGGGAGTTGACACGTTGTGAGCACGATTTCTTCGTATTCATTTTTTTTAATTCCATTGAAACTCTGTATCGTACACTGAAAATTATATTTTGATAAAAGTATATAATGTGTTTCAACCGATTTATTTGCGTGGACGTGAACTGTTGAGTCCTCAATATATTTTTTTTGGTTAAAGAAACATTTCGTTAGGTCACTAATGAAAACCTGTTTTATCAGGATATTGAAAACATTTTCAGGTTAAAATATTTTCAATACTTAATAATAATTTTATATTGTTTAAAAAAACATTAGTGCTGAAAAAATAGCCTTAACGTTTTCGATTGCCGATCGTACTGTTTTTGCGATATTCTACATGTTAATTTTTCTGTTATGAGAATACCTTATTTCACAATTGTAAATAAATTTAATTCTACATAACGTAGAGGATAAAAATCTTTACTCATTTATTTACCGGTTTAAAATGCGTGTTCATTATATCTTTGGGCCAATAATTTGATATTTAAAATTTAATGATTTCGTGTACCTGTATTTGAATTATCAATTAATAGAGCATGATATTTTGGAGTTCTGATTTGCATGTAATTTAATAGAATTTACATATTTTACGTTCATGCTTAAGGATAATAAAACGATGCCTTCATTATTCTGTTTTTTTTTGTGCACATTTCAACTGTCTCATTGAATCAGTTATTGAGTATTTTCATATAAGTGACAGGAGAGTTTATTCCTCTGATTTGTAAATTAATTTGTTTAAGCAGCATTGAGTGCCTCGCGGAGCTACTTGTAACTTTTCGTAAAGCTCCTCTACCTTTCTCCTCGTTTATGTTTGTGAGTTCTCCGAATTGGAATTTTTTTTAAATACACGAATAATATTGTACCAGTGCTTACTCCGACGCCGTTAACAGGACAGTCTTCAAACTTGTTAACTTTCTTTATGTATTTTTTTTCGGTTCAGCACTTAATAATAATAATAATAAAATTGGATAACTTATATAGCGCCATTTTCGTAAAAAAATACCTCAAGGGCGCTTCACGGTGAATGAATTGGGGAAAATATTATGGTGGAAATGATTTAGAAAACAAATGTGTTTTTAGTCTTTTTAGCACTTGTAAGAAAACTCCTGTCGACCACATTACACCGTCTATAGTTAACACGTCCACTGCGTAAAAAAATAATGTCACACAGAAAAACTAAAATTCGCAAATTTTTGTTCCCATAACTTTGTTCAAGATCAAATTCTACTTTGTATAAAAATCACCATAAATAAGTGTTAAGGAGTTTTAAGATATTTGTATATGAATTTTTTATAAATGTACAAAACACATAAAAATACTCTCTAACGTTCCATAGTATCATATAATTTACATCATGGTCTTTGTAAAAACTTTTTTTCGTGCCTTAGTAGTTATTTGATTTTCAGAGTGCGAGCGTATCCTAATTTTGTTTCTTAAATACTTTCAGGAATTTTGTATATACATAACTACTTACTCATTCTATAGGACCAACGATAAGGTTGAGTTATAGGTAATTGGATCTTCATTACTAAGAATTCGCTGAGATTAGTAACGCACTAACTCCAAATATAATTCTGCCTCGGATTTATCTAGATCCATTAATATGTCGTCAAGGAATTCAGAAGAAATAAGAACATAATTTATGGTTAAAACGTTTATTTAAAATTAAACATTTTCATTGATAAAAAATCGACTGAAATGATATTTTATTTCTGTCTGATATTTTATACGAATTTTACTCGCTTTCTCAGTATATTTTTAATTGTTGGGATATTCTGTACAAAACGTTTGAATCAATAAAAAATGCGTTCTCCAGTTAACGGAAAAATAAACGGTTTACTTAATAATTAGCATTAAATAGATTAATGTTAAAATGTTATTATTATTGTTGTTTTAACTTGAGATGAAACATCTAACTTTATAATGAAAGAAGATGGCTGTCTGAGCATCCCAGGGCTTACGACCTGGCATTTGGCTGGCTTTCGTGATCACTTATACACTTGTGTAACGTTTTCTATTCTGTCCACTTTTAAAAATTAATATTGCATTAATTTTAATACTTGTATATATGCGATCGTTTTAGATCCATTTCATTAAAAAAAACGATAGATGTTTTATGTTAAATTGAGATACCTATAATATTAATACAATATAACATCCGTAGGGTAAATAATCTTGTGTGTGAAAGAATATATAATAATAATAAACAGTTAAAAATAAAAGTTCGCTAGTATGATGATTTTAGATTAGGACTCCCTCCTTAACGAATGGAGGTAATTTTAATTTTCTCGTTTTGAATATTTACGTTTACAGAAATTTGAAACTCTGTTTAATTGAATTCTCTTCTCACAAATGGATCAAATATTAAATTTGATAATTTTAAAAACTTTTTCGTAACCTTGTTTTCCAATTCTCGTACAATGATCCTTCAGTTAGGTTTGAGATGAGATTCCACTTTTCGTTATTTACTCGACAAGGTTATTATTTTTGGTAATCGAAATAATGTCTGATGTTGACTCACCCAAAATTATTATAAAAATTGAATCTGATTAATTCAGTCTTAATATGTCTAAGGTATTACCGTACATTATTTTATTAAATAATAATTGGTAAATTTCATCGCCGTAAAATTTATTTCTTTTTGATTGATAACCGTATTGTTTGATGTTTGGAATAACGATCATAACCGTTTTTTATCCATATCTAATCTTATCGTGATTTCGCAAGTTTATGTATCGCGTTTGTGTTAAAAAAAAATTGAAAAATAAAACCTTGTAAAAGCAACGGCCATAAGTATTCCTTTTTTTACCATTTGAATTTTTTGGATAGGAACAGCGTAATTATAACAATATCAAGATATGTTAAAAGTAGAAAAGTCTAGCAAATGATTTATTTGTAACAATAAAAAAAAAATCTTATGCAACAAATGTACCTGATAAATACTGCATAATGCAAGTTACTCTCTCGCCTACCAAAATTCAGGCTAATTTCAACTGACAGCTCAAAAGAGACTTATGTTCTAGTTTTTGTTACTCATTTTACACACGACTATCGTATCAAGCCTTCGTACTCTGATAATTTCGTAATCAAATCGTCCCCTTGTGATTCCGCGTTGCCTCCGAGTGCGTAATCAGTATTCAGAATCCGCATCCTTAGGCAGACCATCGCGGCTCACTTTCCCTGTCTTTCTCTTTCGTTCGGCGACCCCAAAACCTTCCCGGCGTGATTCACATTAGGCACGCCGCGCACGCGCGACGAACCTAGCCGCGAGAAGCGGCTAAGCGCTTCCATAAAACGGATTAAAACTATGAATACAAATCGGATGCGAGACTATGCCAAGTCAAACTTCAAATTTATTCGGCTGATGTAAAATTACTGGGATATTTTAAGTGTAGACGAAATTAACATAGAGATTTTTTTTAGAATTTAACTGAATACTTAAATACATTTTTACGTATATTACAAATAAATGTTATAAGATACGTTTCCAATTATAGCATTCTACATAAGTTGAGAGAAATGGATAAACAAAACTTAAAACACATTTCAATTTGAACATTTTAGTTATGCTTATTTTGAGTTATACATACGCAGATTCATAGACTTAAAAATGCTTTAAAAATTCATATACGAAACCGGGATGCAATATGTTTGAGTCTTATTGGCATTTGTGGACAATTCAACTCTTTTTTTTATAAATGATGATTGATCGACGATCGATACATTACTTTTTTTGTATTGATGAAAGAATTCATAATCATTCCCAAATACAGTATTGGTAATTTAAATCTTTGGGTATCTTTAAATCTTTGCACACATACTGGATTCATCACCGCAACGGAAAGTTATCAATATTTTTTAAAAATATATATAACTAATAAATACTGAATGTTACACAATTTATAAAGTGTTCAATTAAACCAGCCAATGAAACACAGTACACCTTGTAAATGTCCAGATTTTTCTTTTCGCCCCTAGATAACTTCTGTTTTTACTGGATATTAATTAAAATTTCATAATTTTCTCGATTTCGTACGTTTCCTTTTCAGTCCAGAAGAAATTAAGCTAATTAAATTATAAATTTACCAGGGACTAGTTTATTTAGCAGATTCCTTGCCGTTTTTTTTAAATACTTTTTTCAGGACTGCAGAATTGTGTCAAAAATAGCGCCCTACAATTTGACTGCATCCGCGCGGTACGCCTAATTGTAAAACAAACATGTCTGGCCTCCTTCGCTGCTCGTATAGCGATTCTGATGAATTTGTTTGAATATCGTACGTACGTGCTTCAAATAGTCGGATTTACTTTAAATTAAACAATTTTCTTAGTATTATTTATAGGTTTTAAGAATTTCCCTCTTTAGATGAGATGAATAGAAATATAAAATAAATAAACAGCCGAAAAAAACGAAGATTCTTCGAAATTTTCATTTTGCTTATTGCAGCTTTATCGCTACAAAAAGAATTTCGTACCGCCTTGTTTATTTGATCTGAAGCTTAACGGCTTATCCGCTGCTATTAAATTCTTCAAAGTAAACCTCTTTTCAATAAGTTAATTGCTTTTTGAATTAATAAGATTTGTAAACGTCTCGAGAGTTTTAAACGATCACTGTATTATGGAGATGTTTATTATATTTTTTTGTTTGAAGTGTCGGATCAAAGATTTATAAAACATCTTGTTTTATGCTTTATTTTTCAATTAAGCATAAGAGAAATAGTTAAATAATAAGGAATTTAATTGAAATGATATATTTTTTTGTCATCGATTTTAACATATAAATAATAAATATTTAATAAATAAATATTTATTAGTTTCCTAAGAAAATTATCCTTACTTATTTTATTTGTAACGATTTAAAGCATATTCAGTTTATGCATCTTTAAAATGATAGTTAATAATGAAAATATAGTAAATGAATAAGGTTGATCCTCAAAAATTATACAATAGATGCAGTGGATTCAATATCTTATATCAGTCAAGATTTGTCACATAGTTCATTCATTTGTCTTATTCGTCTTGTCATATGTTGTCATATTTTCAAAATAAGACACCACTACATCTGATAAATCTTTATGCCTTTTTGCCGCATCGATTTTCATTCTTACCATTTATGTGATATAATTTTTAGGGGATAGCTTATCGCCTTTCGTCTCGTCCTCTGTGAATAGTGGTGCGAAGCACTCGTGCACGGCTCGTTGAATGGTACTCGATAGCTTTGAAGCATATCGCTGTCCTTTGTTCCCTTATATACCAGCGTCTGTTCGGATTGTAGGTAACATTCTAGGAATTATAGCTGGCATAAAAACGTGTAACCAACGTGAGTAATAGACTTAGATAAGTGCCCAACTTTGATGTAAAATATAGGTTCATACCGCGCAAGCATCGGAAAATGATGTATCCAAGATAAGTACATTGTGGTATACTTACGTAGACTATGAATCTGTTTCTCAGTATTTCGTGAATTGACGTTAATACCCTTTGTTTTTATCTGGAAGTATCTCCCACATATTCAGATTGTATTATTTCTCTCACATTAATTTTGAATTCGGCATTGGGAATCATTTTATGATCATTTTTAATTGGCGCATACGGTGAAAAGCTGCCTTTCTGAATTGCTTTAATGTCGTAATCAAATAGTATTACTGTATTTTGAACAATATTTGTTATGCACAGTATTTTGAGTGCGTCCAAATTTTTGTTCACAAATTCTGTATTTGCCCCACTTAGGAGTTATTTTTATCAAAAAATCATTGTTATAAATTACTATATCATGATATAAATAAATCCGTAGTGGAGCAAATACAAAACAAAAATCAACAATATTTTAGACGTAGGTGTGAAAAAAATAATAATAAAAGATGAATATTGAAAATTATATTGACCGGCGTCTCCTAGTGTGTAAAATAATTTGGGAAATGTGTATGTAGTATTAATTAAACCAGCCAACGACAGATCGTAACCCCTCTAAATGGTATCAATAAAAAAACTTAAATTTAAAAAACAAAAATATATGAATTTCAGATACCATCCCTCTATGTTATCTATTTGACTAAAATTGTGTTGTGTGTTGTATATTATGCAACCTCTTCTCGGTATATTTGGAATTAAAGTATATTTGCATTGTATTTAGCTGCAGCAAGTTGTCTTATGAAAGCTGGATATTTTCCAGCGTGCAGTTTTGAACCCGTTACAATTGGGGCCTCGGGCAAGTTTGTATCCACACGTATAATTTATCCATCAACCCGGCTAAATTAGGGATGTATTACAATGCTAGAGTACTGAAATATTCGCAGAACTTTAAATGAAGCCATTAACTTGATAATACAATGTTTTCCCGTTCGTATTGTGTTCTCTCATAGTTTTATCTCATATATCGAATATATTCAGAGGCAATGAACAACATAAGAGCTTCTGAATTATACAACAACAAAAAGTTATTTTAAATTGGATATTCCTCGAAAATATCTAGAATTTGTGGATGCTCGAAGGGTGACGTTATCAGTGATAGAAGGACCTACAATATGAGGACGGGGAGAGCATCCTAAGTCTAAAAAGACTTAGGATGGAGCCAGGATGAAAAATAAGAAAAATATATAATAAAACACTTGTGATCGAATGCAGAATACCGAATCGAATTACGAAGATTCCGATTTTGACATTATTTTTATAGCGTATGGTTTTTGCAGATGATAGCATACGGTTTTTGAAGATGTTATGTTGTCTCCTTAAGGCACTCTTACATATTATCAGTGTACTACATACGCAAGTTAGTATGCGATTCCAAGCACCTTAGCCATTACTACTTTCCTCCATTTATTCTACTATAATACCTACTTTTTCTCCACCGTTTATTTTTCCAAATAACAGCGATGTCTTTCATCCTGAATTCCTTAGCTTATATCTCAAATATACATCCGCATCTCATTACACATATACAACTATCTGGAGCATAGGACTGATCAACCTTTCATCTGATCGACCATCGAGTTGACTCTACGTCGATCTGATGCAATGCCCTATGCATTACATAACTTGGGTGCAAAAGAAGCCTGAAAAAGAACCGTCAGACAATGAACTGCACTACTTAACAGGACCTTAACTTTCATATTTTAAAGTCATATTTTAAATATATTGATAACCAAACCTTTGTGTTGTTCCAAATGCTGAACTCCGAATCAAATAATATTATTTTTTTGACATCTCATCAAAGATGAAGAAGAATATAGAAGTCTGGGCATTTAACAAAAAAAAATATAAAAAATACTCCTATAATTGGAGATAATCCAGATTTGTGAACAAGTATTTGGACACACTCAAGATGTTGAAAATAATATCTACAAGTCGTCAATATTTTACTTTTCTATTTTGATATATCGCTCACTCCTTTCAAGAACGTCATAAATAAAATAACTTGATTTTTCAAGACAATGTTTAAAAGTATAATGCAATATATTGAAAATAAATATCAAGCCACTTATTGAACTTTTTACTGTGCAACAGATCATTTTAGGTAAAATCAGAAGGTTTTTTCTCCATTTGAAAAATATATAGTATATTTAAAAAAAATAATTACACAATTCCTTTTCTTCAAAATGCAAAAACAACCCTTTCTGCCCTGTAGCGGGTAAATATTATGTTAAAAATATGCCTCTTTTGCTGGGATATAATACATTTTCTTGGCATTCCGAAAACATGCACAGCTGAAAATTGCCGATTTTCGATTTATGACGTTCTTGAAAGTGTGGGCGAAATGTTTAAATAATATTAACATACATCAAGTAATTTCTAAAAATATTGTCACTCTTTTGTGTAATATGGAATGACAGCTTATTTGCATGCGAACTGAAAATGGACGATACTAGGTCGTTAAAACGTATTATACTTCGTGGGCTCGGTATTTGGCGAAGTCTTTTCATGGCACTGCTTACGGAGGCACTATCCTTGAACTTGTGTCCCCAAAGCGCATGCTACACTTGGCCGGACACGAGAATTCTCCTCGGTAAAAGGTCAAAACTGCACAGTGGGCGCGATGAATGAAATTTTATTCACTGTCAACTTCTTTCGAAATGGTCGATGCTTTGACGATGACCTAACTTTCACGGTGAGACGTATTTTTTGTTTTATCATTTAAAAAAGCGATTGAAATCTCGTCTCATGATAATGAAAATAGTTATTAAATGATGCTATGAATAAGAGAAAAAAAGCTTAAAACATAGTGATAACGGAAACGTCTAAACTTTCCAACTATCATTTTTTAAAGTTGGGTTCCGGTGTTATGGTAATGCCATATATCATGAACTTAAATTCACGCCGGTTCCCCGCAGGGGTAGGCAGAGAGAATAGAACTCCATATCAATCTCTCTTCGCAAACAATTTTTGCCTTTTCCATATTAATGCATCTCATACATCCGACAGGCGCCGTGGCGTAGTCGGGTAGACGCTCGCCTGCGAAACTGGCGTTGCATGTTCTATTCACGCCAATTGCAAAATGAATTCATTAATATTTATTTTCTATTTGTCTGGGTGTTTATGATATATTTTTCACATATACCTTCCCATTCCTAACTATCCTACCTGCAGACAAGCCTCTAAAAGACTTAGCGGGTTATTCCTTGTGAATAAAAAATAAAATAAATATTCGACTCCTGAGCTGATTACTTTCAAGTATTTGAAATACTTGATGAAACCAAGTGTTTCTTGCTCTTCCTCTGCTTCTATTTCCAACTAAGTTCACCTGTTTTATTGTTTTTTTCTTTACACAGAAAACCTTTATAAGTTTTAAAACAAGATCGAAGAAAATATTAATGATAGAATTATATATTCCTCAATAACTTTTTTTTTAAAAGATAAATATTTGTGTTTTTGTTATTTACACAAATATTTCAATTTCATACTATTTCTGTGAGCCTAAGCGGCTCATTATTAGAACTAGGTATCAAATTGTGTTAGAGTGGGTTCGAATCCAGAAACTCTGATTTAAGAGTCCGTGACACTAACCACGGGACCACAATCCGACACGACAACCTAATTATTAAAGCATTCCGAAGAAATATATACACATCACATATGTTATTTATTGGACGGCGTCTGAGTCAGCGTAATGAGTTATAATCAAGTAAATATAAAACAGAACAATAAAACGTCTATTATTGACGCAAATTGATTATCCGCTGTGGAATAATTTCCATTTATTGGTCAATAAATTCAATGAATCGCACATAATAACATACTCGATATGTACGATAATCGAATGCGGAAACATTACAGCTTACTTATCTTAATGCACAGACTTGGTTTTTTGGAAAGTTTTTAAAAATATATGTTTTCTATTCTCTTTTATTATTTCACGACGAGTTATGCCTCGTCACGGTGAAAGTGCGATTCAACTCTTCAGATAAGCTCGTTGAAAGACAACTGTCAGTTTTTTTTTAAATTCACAACTGTGACGAATGAAGTTTTTTGTTGTTGTTTAAAATAAAATCCATCTTATAGTTCGCTTATGAAGGTTGTAAAATAATAAACGTTTAATTATATTAATGTACCCATTTATTGATTCGAAAGTAATATAGTGGTTGGCATTATTACTTTTGTTATTTTTAATTTATTTATTATTTTCATTCGATTTAACGATAGGAAAACCAATAAAACTAAGGTTTTGGTAAAAGCAAAGTTGTAAAACATCGCAAGATAATGAACATTTGTGTGTTTTGTTTTTTTTACTTTTTACTTCGATCTTAAAAATATTTGCAATTCACAAAAAAGGAAATATTCATCGAATGTTAAGATAATAAAATATTCATCAAATGGTGAAGATTTCAGCCTATTTTTTTTCAAAAATTCTTCGATATTAAAATATTCGATTTTAAATGCACAAAAAAGGTAATATTATTTTAATGTTAAGGTACATTATACTAGCTAAGCATGTTTATAAGCATGCTTAAGATGAGCATACTTTGTTGCTGTATACATTTGCTTGAAATAAGCATGCTTGTTTACAAACTTCGATACCAGCATGCTCATAAGCGAATCTGTTCAGACGCGCTCCTACCCGCGCTTCAGGTAGCATGCGCAAAAATCGAACGACTATAGATTTTTGAACATACTTATTTCTAGCAAAGTACGTAGGTACACACATGCTACTAATTAGCAATTGCTCAATAATAGCATACATATTTGCTTATGCTTACACCGGAATGGCGAAGGATTTGTCATATGTTGCTACAAACCAATCCACAAGTTTGTGACTATAGACAAACGATTATGTGTACCTTTGCATTAACATAAAAGTCAATTTGTCACGTTAAATTACTGTTGAAATACTTGAAAATTTTCCTCGGTATAATATATAAAGTTTATAGTTTTTCTTGTCTAGCGCATTGCGTTGTGGTGATAGAAAATATATTTTCATACATAATGACACGTGTAGGTTGGTGTATGAAAATATAATATTCCCAAGTATGAACGAAACTTTCTAAATTACGACTCGACAGGAAAGCCTGCTCGGGCTGTAGGCTGAACACGGTGCAAACAAAGAAAGTTGTTTTGGGTAGAGTGCACCGCGTATGGCCCCTTCCTTTTGTTGCTCATATCGATGATGTGAGATTTTCGGCTCTAATTACGAGCTTCTCCTAAGGCCTATCCTACGCACTGGATTGAATAAAAAAATACAATAATTTCATTCCCAAATTTTAAAATTAAATGTATTTCCAACATCCTAGGGTGTGTCCAAATCCTTGTTCATAAATCTGGGTTTCTCTGCTTAGGAGTTATATTCCTTTATAAAAGCTTTCTCAAACCAAACATGGGTGGCTCCCGTGAACTCTAAAATAAAGCGTCATATGATTTATGATATATATTTGTGAGTTTCATAAAATTGAGTAATGTGGTTATCAATCATGGGTAGAATGGCGGATTTTCCACGTGTGTAAAGTGATCACTTGATCCAGCTTATGACAGGTCGATAGCCCTGTAAATACCCATACTTCCATATTGTTTGTTGAGATGTTAATATGTATTTGTTTAAGAAGTAGGTCATTGTAGTCTCTTGGACATCTTGCTATGGTTTCGTTCTCTACGAAGTTTTCTAATTCCATGTTCAGTTTTCTTCTGTAAATCCCATTTTCTATCAAATGTCTTTTTTTTCTTCTAATTCTGCTGGTTTCTGTTTTTACGTTTACCGTAAGAATAGATAAGCGGTTTGGTTCTTCGATTGTCGATTTTTTCAATACTGATTTTTGACACATTCTTATTTATTGTTTCTTTTGTTACAGGTAAGTCGTTTACTTTTTACAAGTCGATCGTTGCTGTAATTCTCAATCAGGTATTTATTTAATAGATTAATATTTTTTTTACGTCATATGTTTTGTTCGTTGCTGTAATGTTGATTGATAATAATGTTATATTAATACTCAATTGTACAGTCCTGGACATATGTATTAGCCACCCCTTGCAACATTGGTTTATGTCTTCAAATACTGCGATTCTTGGAATTCTCGCAATCCTTTCGGATTGTATTTTATTTTGATGGATTTTACCTACTACTTACTACTTGCAATCCCGACCTACGACAATTAGGGCGTGGTTTATTTACAAACACCCTGTTTATATAATTTTGAGAATTAGTTTAATATTTGAAACGTTGCTCTCCAATTGTTTTAATTAGTAAAACAGTGCCTTTTTTTATACTTTTCATTAAGCCTTCATTCACTCATCGACTGCATTCAGTCTACTTCCATCCATTTTGCCAACATACTTCACTTCCATACATTCATCTATTTTCTATTCAACTTTTATCGTTCGGTGTGTTTCGTAATGCCCACTGCGACTGGAGAAATGACGCGAGGGCGAACAGTCCTCGGCCGTGATTACCACGAGTGTCGGATGTACGATTACCACAGTTTACCACGCGCGGTGCACAATGCCCCGTCACTCGGTCCGCTCTACCCGGAGAGCAGTGAGTCAGGAGAGAAAACTTACCGGCGACGCTCTCGTGACCACGCTCAACAGGTCTTGACTTTCTTTTCGTCGATATTTGAAGGTTAGATCACTTCACACAATCGATGGACTAATAAGCGTTGTTCTTCGATACGTCTCACTTTACCGTTTTAAACTAATATAACTCTCGTAGGTGTGTAATTTTATGTCGGTCAAAACTGGAAAGAAAACATTACTCACACTTTATACAGGAAAAATAGAAAATATGTACGTAAGAGAGAATTTTTGGATGGAAGTGACAAAATACGTGAGTGCGAATGCTCAAAATATTGATAAGCATAGAACGCGCTAGTATTAGTATTTTTTTTACTAGCGCGAATATAAGAAGCATATCAGGCAAGAGTCTTCGGGATAGAATAAGAAACGCCAGGATCAGGAAAATATGCGAGATCGAAGATGTCGTTAGGTGGGGAAGGCAACGAAGAAGACAATGGTATGCGCATGTGAGGAGAATGGAACCATCCAGACTCCCCCACATCGCACTGTACGGCCAACCCCATGGTAGACGACTCCCGGGCACACCACCAAAGAGATGGGTCGATAGCTCGGAATCGACATCGCAGGAGGCTAATCCCTCTTAAAAACAGGCCACAAGGCCTACAACAAAATGAAGGAGAAGACAAAAAATGTGTAAAGATAATTATTAATGTTTTTGTCTGAAAACGATGACAAGACAAAGCCTAATTAATTTGAGTAGTGTGGTTATCAATCTTGGGTGGAATGGTGAATGTTGCACGTGCGTAACGTGATCACTGAATCAGCCTAAGCCATGTTAATACCCACACTTCCATATGCTTCATTATCTTTGTTGAGATTTCAAAAAATAATGTTTAACATAATCATAAACATAAAATTATTAAATTATTTTGAGAAATAAAAAGCCTTTGTTTTTTGATCCACTCACATTTTCATTAACAACCAACTAGTTTCGGCAACAACCTGTTGCCCTCTTCAGGGTTTAATTTATGACTAAACATATATACATAAATAGAAACAGTGTACAAGTTATCGGGTTTCGATAAGGATAGGGGTGAGGGTAATGGTGTTTTAAGGAGGGGTAAGAGCAAGGAAGGGGATAACTGTGTTTAGGTTGGGTTTAATTTTATGGGAAAAATATTAAAAATGGGACTTTAACTTAAGTTTATTTATGGTTAATTATATTTAATTTATGTTTAAAGAAACTAGTTGTTTAATAAAAATGTGAGTGGATCAAAAAACAAAGACTTTTTATTTCTCAAAATAATATATCAGTATGATCCACAAAGTTAATGCTTTCAATATTCAAAACATAATATTATTATTTATATACCTGTATATACACACACGCGGGCATATTGAAATATTTCAGGTCGTTAGGCCTGTATGTTTCATATTCGATATTTTCATTTCGATAGATTTTTTTCATCTACGCTGAAATGTCAGTAAATATTCTCTTCCAATGTACAATAGAGAGATAACCAAAAATGGCTTGTTTGATTAACAGCTCATTGTATTTTATTACACGCCGTTTGGAAATATGGCCATTAGAAAAGCGGAACAGTATCGGCGCAGGTAAGTGTACCACGCGTTTGAATGGAGGTGTCTGGTAGTGATTTAGGATCGGTTCACAGTTCGCGCTGTGAAAGTGTGCCATCAGCCATCAACCATCACCTTTCTCACCTCCTCAATTTGGTTATTGCCGTCGTTTTGTCGGAACGCAGAGTTCCGTCTCTCCGCTGTTTCGGGGCGGACCGGCATCCATCGTATCTCAATGGATGTTCCGAATGTAAGTCTGACCTATCCAATCATTTATGCGATGTCTTTTATTGGACATCACAAACTCGGCATACTTTATTGACGTACTTTACTTTTTTATTTTGAAAAAAAATCTGACATTATTATTTAAATTATTTTAAAAAAAGAGAAAAATTTTTATTTTGTTTTTTTTTTTTTTTTACACAAATATTTCAATTTTATACTATTTCTGTGAGCCTAAGCGGCTCATTATTAGAAACAGATATTAAATTGTGGTAGAGTGGATTCGAACCGAGAAACTCTGACTTAAGAGTCCGCGACACTAATCACGGGACCACAACCCTACCCGATCAGGTAATAATGTTTCCATATTTTGTATATTAAAAGCATTGATAACTTTGTGGTATGGTAATATAACACGTTTCTGTGTGTGTCGGGTGTGTGTGTGTAAATCAATTATATCACTCACAATCATAAACAATAAATAATAAGTGTAGGTCCCTCTCCAAGCACAAGAGCTTAGTCTCTTTATTGGAGAGAACAGCGTAATTAATTTTAAATTTGTAAAGCAGAAAGGTCTAGAAAATTAATGAAATTATGAAAATAAACTCCTTTAAACTATATTAAGTAAATAAATAATAAAAAAATATGGTTACGTTACCTTGAATTACTGAACTGATGAATTAAGTTGTCAAACCGTAATAATTTTATTTGAATGATCTGATGATGGAATGATTATTCCGAAACCGGTAGTCACAAATAAGTGTTTATAAAAGTGGCATTACACAAAGTGAACGATGAATGATATGGAGAGTGTTATATTACCATACCACAAAGTTAACAGTGCTTTTAATGTACAAAATATTATTCATTTTGTTATTCCAAAGGTTTTCTAGAAAAATATTTGAGAACCTTCTTACTTAGTCAAATCTTTATTGGATCTTGCATGATCTTTTTATTGAGTATTCAAATATGACGTTAGGTTAACCCGTTAGTGCCCGTAGCGTCTCCGACAATAGTGTGTATTCCTCTCCAGCGTGGGAAGTATCTCGATCTGCATGACACCTTTCCAGTGCGATGAATAACGATAGCCCGATGATCTTCTCGCTTTTTGGGACCAGAAAAGTGGACCACATTTGAATGTGCCTTACTGAAAGTGTTAACGCTACTTCCGTATACCGTATGCGCAAATGTGTAACACGAGAAGATAACGCTCACGTTCAAATTTACTTATTTGTATTTATTTATTATTATCATACACATAATTACAAATTTTGGATTACGGTAATGTGCCCCCATTGAGTTTGCCGTGCCGAGAAAATTTAATAAAAAATATAATAATACAGTAAACTCCCCTACGTACCTATTTATCTTAGGGAATGTTATAAGGGTTTTGTATTATTTTTTGATTCGGCATTAACTTTGTGGAATGACAAATGATTTATAAAGTGGTTTTACAAGTGTTTCATCATTAAAAATTATTATAATGGTTTGATGTTTTGAAATGTATTTTTAAATTTTAACTAGCGGAAATGACTGAAATGAGTGATTTAAAATAAAAATACAATTTTTAACCATTAACCCGCCTATAACGTCCCGATTCAAATTTATTAGGATTATGTGGTTGGTAATTAAAGCAGAGGAAGACCGAGAAGAACTTGGCATGATCAAGTATTTCAAATACTTGACGCAGAATGCATCGAAACACGTCACAATATATTTAAATAAATAGTGGTATTTACCAAGTAAAACTCAAATTAAAAATGATAATTATTAGTAGAATAGTACAATATCATTACATTGTAGGTGACAAACGACGAACTAGAGATTTAGCAGAGCTTTCCGTATTCGCTATTAGCAGTTATTTCCCAAGTGCATAAAGTGCATGAATGTATTTTCCAGGATACGAGTGGAGTTTTACAATTTCGAAAAGCTCACTTCGAACAATAACAAAAAATCACAACGTATCGTGCTGAATGTTAGAATGTAGCAGCTTTTCAGCGTGATACTCTTCCACTTTGAAAACTATTCGCTTATCTCGTCCGCAGAATATAACGAGCAATAAAATTACAAAGTTCGTTTTATTATGGTTATCTTGGGAAGGAAATACGGAGGTCTGGTCATTTTCTGGGCGATCTGTCATCGGCTGTTATCAATTTATACACTATGTAGCATTCACCCGATCGAACCACCATTTTTATTTACTCTGATTTAGAAACTAATATTTAATTACAACATTTTTATCGTGTCCAAATACTTTTAATTTAATAAATCAGGATTATCCCCAATTAGGAATTATTTATAAATAATCAAAAAATGACATCTAAACAAAGATGAAGAAAAATATAGAGGTCTGGGCATTTAGAGGAGTGATCACTTAACCAAGCTTAAGACGGTCGTAAGGCCTGTAAATGCACATACTTCCATATTATTCTTCATATATGTTGAGATCCCATACTTAGGATTAGATTAAGTAATTAGGACTATTTACATGTGAATTCGAAGTGCTATTGGTTTTATAATATTTTCAATTTGTCTGCCTCCGTGGTGCAATGGTAAGCGTGTTTGTCTACCGTGCTGGAGGTCCCGGGTTCGATTCCCAGGGGGGGTTGAAAATAAATGTAAGTAATTTTAAACTATATTATTGATTTCATATTACCCTGGACTGGTCCCTGAAGCGCAAGAGTGATCACCTTGCTTTCATGTAAGTAACAATCAAGATAACACCGCATCAATACGATGCAGTGCCCTATGCACCATTGGATGCGGATAAGGGTTAGAAGAAGACATTTCCAATTTATCTGAATCTTTGTAGGTACACAAATACAGGATTTTATCATTGAGGAATAGTCATCAATGTATGTATACATTGTAAATGTCTCGACAGAGACGATTTATTTATTTTCACGAAGGGAATAACGGCATTCAGTTTTTTCATCGTCTAACGATTTTAAATGTTTACGAATCAAACTAATGGTACTTCATACGCATTTCATACAGTCAAAGGTGCATGATGCATCCTCACGGACTGTCGAACCAATAATAGGTTTGAGGGAATTAAAACTTGTGTGTGTTTCTCTGCGCTTCAACAATGGACTCCTACGGCTGTAGCTCGTTTCAATCAATGCATACAATATACAAGATTTACTCCAACCGATAAGCGAGGACCACACGAATAGTTGGGCATTACATTTTATATTTTTAATATACGAGTACATACCATACAATAAAAAATTAATACAATACAGTAAAACCTCGATATTAACGGACTTATTGGGGAGAGGCGGTGTCCGTTAAAACTGGAAGTCCGTTATGTAAAAATAGGTTTAAAATAAACAAAAAAACTTGTCATATTATTAGACAACTCATCAAAGATGAAGAAGAAAATGGAAGTCTGGGCATTTACGGGGCTGACGACCGTCATAGGCTGGTTTAAGTGATCACTTTACACACGTGTAACATAATATGAAAATAATTCCTGTAATTGTATATTTACCAACTATTTTGTTTTATTTAAATATGTTTTTGTAAAAAAAAATATAAAATATTGGACATAATCCAGATTTTGTGAAAAAGTATTTGGACACACTCAAAATGTTGTAAAAAAACTTTTTGTTGCTGTTGATAATATGAACAACAACAAAAAGTTTTTTTCTGTGAGACAAGTTTGTCTTCTTTCTCTCTTTCAAAATATTATTTTTGTACAAATGTCAAACCGTAATAATTTTAATTTTATTTTAATGACCTGATAATGGAATGATTATTCCGAAACCGGTAGTCACGAATAAGTGTTTATAAAAGTGGTATTACACAAAGTGAACGACGAATTATAAGGACAGTGTTATCTTTGTTAGTGATAAACCACGTTTAAAAAAAAATTATCTTTCTCCCAGTGTACTTTTCCATTTTCTATTTTTAGTATGTTTTGCGTTTAAAATATTATTCTTTATCGTTTTCGACAATGGCAGCTGCTCGCTTTCCCTGCCATCCTGGGAGCTTTAGATTTGATTGCACCTCGCGAGCATGTATCAGCGATGATAAACTGCGACCATTTATGAATCGGCGTGGGCGAAGCCAAACAACAATAATACTTCCCTTTTCTTATAACAATCTTGAAGGCACAAAGTTTCCCTCGGTAGATCCATCATACGAGAGCACACCGTACAAAGTAGGCATATGGTGACCAGCGATGACGACTAAAATGAAATTTGTAAATTAATACTTTTTTCCATGCGTATTTTTTTGAATATTTCCATAAAACGCAAAAAAACGTTAGAAAATTACACATGAAATAATTTACCCCATTTTTATCAAAGAATGTTTACGTGGCTTGATAGTAAAGTGATTATAGTCGGTTTAAATAAATTAGGACTGATTTAAAGTAATATTAATCCAAAATATTTACTTAGTAGGAAGTTACAAAAATAAGATTAAATATTTTAATAATAATAAAAAGTAATGACTTCTGTTTAGATTTACAGTAAACATATATATACTTTTTGTATTAATTAGTTGCCTTAGAAAAAAACATTGCTTTTTATGTACAAGGATTTATAGAATATTTAGTTAATGTGTCTTATAAATGATAGTGGATGTGTAAAGTCCATAATATATTAACAATGTGGATCCCTAAAAACAATACAAAAGATACAACAATACAATAGACAAAATCAATTCAATATCTTATATCAATCAAGTTTTGGTCACATAGTCTTATTCGTCTTGTCATATTTTCTAAACAAGACAACACTAAATTCAATAGATCTTTGTCTTATTGCCTCATGTTTTGTCAACTGAATACCTTCTTTTGCACATTGTGTTTCCAATTCAAATCTTTCTTTTAAAAAAATTGGACATATCCACACTAAATGAGGGACATCTTGTAATAGCGTAAAGTAAACATTGCAACGTAATATAAGTTATACGAGTTGAAACCGGAACACTACAAGAGTACCTAAGCGTTTTACTTCGTCTAAACCCGGCCAATTTTCCCTACCGCGCCTAAAAAACATTCACTTCACTCAAGAATTCACTTAAAAACTCAAAGTGAACAAGAATCGTTAAATTGTCATCGTACTTTTGTATATAATTTAAATTCGTATCGGATTTTTAATTTAATTTATAACGTGTGTATATTTCGTCTTTTTGCAATATTTTGAAGGAAGAAACTGTGAATGTACCCGACGTTTTCGCACGATCAAATTATCTATTTAATTTAATAAACTACTCTTTTGCGAAATTTAATTAAGTTCATTCTGTTTTAATTATCTTCCGTCAATTGTTGGACGGGTACACTGTTCCACGTGAAAATAATTGAAATATATTAAACGAATAGATTTCATTAGAAAATACAGCTTTTCACACTGGCCTCCACCTCCCACGAAACGCGTGGTGAATAAAATTAACTACAATTATTTGCAAATCTGTTTTCGACACACTCCATTATTTTCCGTCCCGTTTAATTACAAACCGTTTTTGTTTAACATTTTTGCCGATTTTTTATCCCTTGCGTAATTGGAAATTCCTTTCGATAAAAACATTCAGACGACATTTCTAATCTCGCCCTTATAATATCAAAGGTCAACTTGTCAGCTCAACCTTTGACGTTGAAATTCTTTTCGTAGCAAAAAAATGTCTCTCGTTTCCATACACTTGACTTGGAGATAAGTACCTAATATGATTTTGAAAGTTCATCGAGCATTACAAATTGGAAGCACTTGAAGTCATATTAGTTGAGCACTTCAGTGTTAATGAAAATTGTTTTTTAACAATTATAAACTTTGTCAAGCCGCTGATATTGAAAATCTATTAAGTCGATATTTCAACCAAATGGATTTTAAGAGAAAATAATTATTTTCGAAAGTTATCCAATCTATAGAATTTTTTAAATAATTTCCCAAATCTGGTATTGACGTTCAGTGCGAGAATTTACCGATGTTATAATAATTATTAATTTAATTCGGAACACAACGACATTATCAAACTGTATTTAAAAAAATCCATATTGACGTTTATATGTAAAAAAAAAGTATATATCGATATAAATATGCATGTATGTACTCGTATAGTGATATCAATTATTTCAATAAGAGAACGGATTTTCAATAAGTTATCACACTTGAATCATTTAATTTATCTTTAATTATACCCTTCTTTTCTGGATGTATACGTCAACATGTTTTTTCGATACATCTTCTTTGGATACAATGTAATGATATCGCATGGCGAAACAGTTATCACTTCTAACTTTCATCATAAAACGTGCTTTGCGTCACGTTGATAATTATATAATATATTAAAAAATACGAAATAAATACCAATCCAATCAAAAATAATAAAACAGTGCTTTTTTTGCTATATGATTTTTCGTCTCTAGATGGCACATTTTTTAAAAACCTTTTAATTTCTGTTCCATTATCAAAATTTTCTTAGTATTCCTAACTTTTTACAACGATTAAAACTTATAATAGGAGTGAGATATATATTTTTTTCGTATTGCGATTAATCGATTTAGCATTATTTGGTCTTGAAATTAAACATTTAGGAATTAAAAAAACAATATTTACATCAAATGACGAATGGTCACCCAACAACTTGTATGGTTTTCCACGGTAATGCATCGGTTGTCGAGTTTTGCACGGTAATGTTCCCGGCTTCAGTGGGCTAGTCCCCCGCTCCAGACTCGAGGACTGGAAGTCGGCTCGTCTAGTACATAATACATGACCCATCTTCTGCCGTTCCTTCCTGTACGGCGCGTGTGGGAGGAACTAATGGCTGTCCATTCTTCTGGAAGCAGTCCTAAATCCTAGTGCCATTGTGTTCGTTCGTAATGTGCGCCATAATAAAACACCACTCCTCAAACATTACGTATTATTCCACTTTATCGGACACGCGATTACACCGACAATAATGTATTTCATTATTGCGCAACACTTTGTAATTATACACATTATTATATTAAATTGTTTATTGATTCGGCATTAACATTGTGGGATGACATGTTGATTCCTTAAAAAAACACATGTTTGATACCACTTAATGAGTTTTATTTCATTACATACGACTAGTTTCGAAAACTACAGATGTATAGGTGAAAAATAAAACTGTAAAATAAAGTTTTTCTTTTCATCTGTAGATGAAAACATCTGTAGTTTTTGAAGTCCTGTGTAATGAAATAAAACTTATTAAGTGGTATTATACAAGGGTTTATCTTTTTTTTTAAAATAATTGAATTGATATTGTTCTACCTGTTTTTTTATGTTTCATTTACATATCTGGATTTTCTAAACCATTTTTTCATTATTTATAAATAATGAAAGGTAATGTTTTATTTTTTTTCTGTTCAAAGATACTAAGTACACTTCACATTTTTGTTACTGCTAACGTTTCTTTTAGTGTAAGCTCTGTATACAATTCAAAACCCTCATTATTTCTACTCTTAATTAGTATTTACTTACGTACTGTCTTGATCTCTCAATTTGTCTTCCATGTCACTTGAACTCTCAATTTTAATTAAGTTCTTTTCAGTCTTACCAGCTATTGTACCTACTTCGTTTTTTTAAAGCTTTTAATGACTACCTTTGTACTTACTTGAACTCCTAACCCCTCTTCATCTCAATTCTCAGTTCAGCCAACTTTCTTTCTGCAAATCTTTACGTAAATGATCTGTTCTCTATACGACTTCTGTACTTCATTTGAACTCTCAATACTCATTGAATAGGTATTATACTAGTATGTACATCATTCACATCGAGAGTCTAGTAAACGCTAATGCCTCGTTGTGCGGTAATTAACAGACAAGCACACGTGTTCAATCCCATATAAGTACATTCGTTTGAATTAAATTGTATTATCAATTATCTCAGGCTCAAGTAGTTTACACTTATTATCATTGATTAGAACTCCCGGATAGTATAATTGATTTAAAACACGCAATATTTTTAATAATTTTATACCTTTAATTATATTTCTCCATTTCGAAAGAACATATTTTAACCATATTTACTATAAAAACGCTCAACAAAAAAGGTCAATTTCTTTCAATCCAAATTTTATCTGCGTCGTACGTTATGAAATATTATAATATTATATAACAATTTAGTTTATATATTGAATATTATACGGTCAAACACTGATTTTTAGAGTCTACTAAATTATATTTTATTATTAAAAACACATAAAAATAAAATTGCTGACAATCGTTTTGCTTTGTTATAGCATTATTAAACTACTGTGAAAATTAAATGGAATGAGGTTCTTTATATAGCTGTAAAATTCTAGATATTAAGTAATAATTAGTCTTATTAGGTATAACATGTACAGCAACAACTGTCTTAATTTTTTTCTTGTTTTTTATAGTAAAATATAATTTAGTAGACTATCAAACCAGTGTTTGATTTTCATATTTAATGCATAAATTAAAATGCAGTTCTACAAATTAAACGCCAAATCTATAAATAAAAATTCTAGTTTATCCGTCATATTTTTTCTTCGTTCAACAACAAGACTAGAATATTCGGCAAAAATTATACTTAACCTTGTTTTAGAGATGTAGATAATTATTGCGAGTAACATTTTTGGTAGTGGGCTAGTTTTTTTTATCAATCTAATATCATTACGGGTAACTGTTTAACGGTCGTCGGTCACAGAATTTATTTAACGTAAATATAACCCGTTCGTGTCTGTATCGTGTCATACGTCCCACCCCCATTCAACCTGATATTTTTACTCTATACAGCAGGGATGGCGTACCTATGGCACGCGTGCCATAGGTGGCACACGAGAAGATTTTTGATGGCACGCGAATGAAGAGAAAACAATTATACAAAAATTCAAAAAAGTTTTAGAAATAGTATAAAAAATAAACACATACTCGTAGACTTACAGACGAAAGTACTACTGCTTGTATTCTATTTTAAGCTGCCAGCTATGAACCCGATATAAAAAAAATGGCATCTAGCATCCAACAACAACAAAAATCACTAATAATGTTTAAGGTTTCAATTTTTTTTTACTAGGCAATTTCTTTATTTCCTTGTATTTTGCCATTAATAAGTACTTCATTCTTTTTTTCGGTGTATTAATGCTAAAAATCTGATGTTACATAAACATTTGATACATTTTTTCTATGGCATGTGGCACGCGACACATTTTCTTAATAATTTTTAAGATTATTAACTATATTTTCTTAATTAATAAAATTGAAATAATAATATATCGAAAAATAAACAATAAAAATTTGGCACTCAGGCTATAAAAGGTTCGCCATCCCTGCCATACAGCATACTCGCGTTCTTCGTGGAAATGCTTGTATACCGTCACGGCGACATCGCCAGTTTTCCCCGACCGCCTCCGACGATGCGGTATTTTCCTGGCCTTTGCACACCGTGTTATACAATGTAATTAACGTTATCCTCTCCCTGTCTGTGGCGTTCACAATTATTGATAAACAACGTGGCCGAGCTTATTGCGATGAATTGAATGGTGCTCATTAGTACTAGAAAGCCTGAAAATACCTGATGAATTTACGCGTGGCTCCGTTCATTCCCGACCGAAGTGACTACTATTTAATATGCTAATCAAACATGATTCAGCACTTCTGTAGGTTCGTTTAATTAGTTTATCATTTATATCACTACAAACCGCACTGTTTTCGTTATACAAACAGTATTGAAATACAACATTTTGAGTGTATCCAAATACTTGTACACTAAATCTGGATTATCTCTAATTACAGGAGTTATTTTCATATTATTTTTGACAACTCATCAAAGATGAAGAAGAATATGGAAGTCTGGGCATTTACGCATTTAATTTGGGCATTTACGTGTGTAAAGTGATCACTTAAACCAGCCCATGACGGTCGGCAGCCCCGTAAATGCCCAGACTTCCATATTCTTCTTCGTCTTTGATGAGATGTCAAAAAATAAAAATAAATAGTATTGAAATAAATAAAAAAATAAGAAAAATTCGTTTTACAAAATTTTGAGTGTGTCCAAATACTTTTTGAGAAATGTATTTAGACGCACTCAAAATGTTGTAAATAATATGTTGGGTTTTGGTCCCGTGGTTAGTGTCGCGGACTCTTAAGTCGGTTCGAATCCACTCAACCATAATTTGATGCCTATTTCTTATAATGTGCCGCTTAGCTCACAGAAATAGTATTAAATCGAAACATGTGTAAATAATAAAAAAAACAAATATTTCTCTTTTTGTTAAAAAAATAAACTGGTCAAATTATAAGCTAAAATAAATTGAGAATTATGTTTCAAGCGTTTCTCAAGAATGTGGAATCACAAATGTAAGGAGTTTTTGCTTAATAAAAGCTTTCCTCGTCCCAACATATATGGCTGTTGTGTACTCGCAGATACTGTGTTTTACCAACGAGTTTGGTCAATATATCTAGCTAGATGTTTCAAAAATTTCTGTAGTGTGGTTGTCAATCATGGGTAGAATTGGTTAATGTTAAATGTGTAATCTCACTCAACCAAACCTGTGACGGTCGTATGCCCTGTAAATGCCCAGACTTTTATATGCTTCTTCATATATGTTGAGATGTCTAAAAAGAATGTAAAAAAATTCACGCATTTAATCAAATATTCTACAAACAACTTGATTATGTGCATTTTCCCAAATGCGAGTATAGGTGCAATCTGTATGTATACTCCCAAACGTCAATTTACCTTACCATCAGCAGCTATGGACCTCACTCACCACACACGACGAAGCCGAATACGAGAGATTCGTATAATTAGAGGCAATTTTATGAAATATTAATTCGTTTCAATTATTAGCCTCCTTACGTAGAAACATTTTAATTTAATGTCCGATAAACGTAGTCGCCTCGAAAACTTTTGAACCAACTCCGTATATTTCGTTAATTAGAATTACGATCTCTTTTATAAAATAATGGGTTCACATTACAAATTTCATGGGTACATACATCGTTTACAGAATGATTTAATTTTATATTTTAAAGCATGGCTACTTTTATTCCCCAATAAATCTAAATAAACATGCACCAATAAATCAGCTATTTTTGAGTAAGTACTGCCTGAATTATTTTACGTGTTTATACATGGTGGCGCAAAATAGTTCACCTTATCGGATGATGTTATAATTTTGCAAATTGCATTGAACGTCAATCGTATTTGACATTTGTGAACTAGACAGCTGCAGTATACAAACAGATTCAGAGTGGCGCAGAATTAATTATCCAATTTTGTTTTTGAAAAACATTTTTACGAAATACTAAAAAAAATTTTTTGAGTGATGTCTTTATTTGGACCTTAACATTTTTTTATGTTAAGCGGAAAAGATGATGTCCGTCAAGTTGCTGCCGCCAGTGTTGATACACATTTGTTCCCATTTTACAAAACTGTTTGTATGCTGCACCTGTCTAGTTCACAAATCGCTCACTCCTTTCAAGAACGTCATAAATAAAAAACATGATTTTTCAGGAGAACGTTTTTAAAGTTTAAAAATGTAATACAATTTATTAAAAATAAACATCAAGCCACTTATTGAACTTTTTACTGTGCAACAGATCTTTTTGGGTAAAACCTGAAGATTTTTTCTCCATTTGAAAAATATTTAGTATATTTAAAAAAATAATTAAACAATACCTTTTCTTCAAAATTCAAAAACAACACTTTCTGCCCTGTAGCGGGTAAATATTAAGTTGAAAAAAATGTCTCTTTTTCTGGGATATGGTTCATTTTTTGGGCATTCCGCAAACACGCATAACTAAAAATTTACGATTTTTGATATATGACGTTCTTGAAGGGAGTGAGCGAAATGTCAAATATGATTGACGTACGACGCCGTTTGCAAAAATTATAACATCTTCCTATAGGGTGATGAATTTTGCGCCACTCTGTATAATGTGCGTAAATACATCTGGTCTCTAATATTGAGAATATTTTCGTAGTATTTAAACTAATATAACGAGTGACATTTTGCATGTTTATTTTGGCCAGTACGTAAAATTATCTCACTTCCTGCAAATGTTCCGTCGTCTTCAAACGCGTCTAGTTTGAGAGCTGTTTATTTTCGGTCCAATTTTATTTATTTAGATATACAGTTTTTTTTCCGGTGGGCGATTGAGAGTGAATCGCATCAAATTTGTACCATTTTTTTATGCAAATGGGCGACATCGGCGCAGTTTGGTCGGGCCCGATCGGCCGATAAGAAATGTACTGCCGGTATACCGTTGTTGTTGCGTAGGCGATGCATGAAGAATACCTTGTCGAGCAATCAGTCATGGATTTCCCTTTTATGATTTCGTTTCAAATTATTATGATCATCACTATCATTATTACTGTCTTCATTTCGTAGCAAAAATCTGTATGTTTAAATTTTATCATTTCTTTTATTTTATTAATTAATCTTATCATTAAGCTACGTACTTCGGGAAGGTCAGATTGAATTATTATACTGCTACTATTATCATCACGCCGTTTTCTACTATTAAGTACGCTACTAAAAACTACGGTAAAACAAATTTATGAGGCGAATGTAATTGGAAAAAGGAGCCTCTGCTCCTTTTTCCAATTACATGGCTTTCCTCTGAAGACCGAGAAAAACCTGGCACGATCAGGTATGCCAAATACTTGAAAGCGGTCAGGTTAGGAGTCGAAACAATCGGCGGGTATGTATGAGGAGATGCATGAACGTGGAAGAGGCGAAGAATGTTTGCAAAGACAGAGTGGTGTGGCGTTCTTTTCTTTCTGCCTACCCCTGCGGGGAAGCGACGTGATGGTTAGTTAGTTTAAGTACACTACTACTGCAGGGATAGGCAGAGCGCCACACTCTTCTGTCCTGACATACACTCCTAGTTTCCTTCGCGTCCACAACTAGTCATACATGCCCTACGATTACGTATACTTTCGACACTGATTGATCTGGTCGTGATTGAAGTGAACGCTTAAGCCAGCCAAATGCCAGGTCGTTATCCCTGAGATGCTCAGATTTTCATCTTCTTTCATATGATGATGTACGATAGATGTTTCATATCAAGTTGGGACAACTATGATATCAAAATATTTTTATCGAGCTTTGTGAATTTGCACCCACTGCGCGTCAATTGGCTTGTATATTTATTTATTTATTCAGTCTCATATCCCATTATCACATGAGAAAATCATGAAGACCCTTTTCAATTCAATTCAGTTAAATTTTTCACAAAATTGTTATTTATACGGGGTGTAAATTGTAAAAACGTTCTCGTTTTGTGCCATATGTCATTATAAAAATCCTTAATTAAACATTCATGCTCTTTATGGGGACATTTTTCGTGAAATTGTCGCTCGGATATAAATTATGGCTAGTAAGGAATAATTAATTTTTCGTACTTTATTAAGCGAGGCAATTTTTGAAATTTTTTTTTAAATACAGTTTACACGGCTTTGATTTCTTAAGCGTCGTTTTTTTTTCATGTGATCCGAAATCACACAATTGTTTTGTATTCTTAGGTCCCGAAACAAATACGCATTTTCTTTATAGGATTATAGATTTCACGCCCTTTCCTTACGTTTTTCTTTCACGCCTTGAATTTCTCTGAATGCACCGCTCCAATTCTTCGACCGCCATCCACAATGGCTTTCTGCGTCCGGATGAGTTTCTACCGTCTAAGGAATTACACCATTATACACGGCCGAGCGTGGTTTTTCTATGGTTCCATATAAGACCGTGTACCCCATGACCCGTATCTAAACATTCCCCTCGCTTTTCTCGGACTCTGGAGTGATCTTATTTCATGTTGAATTCTAAGGGGGTTGAATTGTCAAAAGAGGAATTTATTCCATTCTGTTGTGTATTTGTCTTCCATTCCTGTTACATTCTATTGTTACGGATTAATTCAATGTTGTCTAACGCCGGTATTTCGAAACCGACTTAAATGGAATTATGATAATATGTACCTTCTACTTGTATTATGTATAAACAAATTATTGTCTACCCTTTGTTCTTATACATTGAAATTGTTGTAAATATTTTTGATTACTTGTACGTTTCGCCTATCTAATAAATAAATAAATCAGTTCGTATATTGTAACATTATCTTTTACGCGCAATAATACACCCCTACTTTTTTTCTCCACATATTGCATTTTATTTCGACTTTTTTTTAATGTACCTTAATACGGGACTATCGTAAAATGTACGACGATAAGAAAAACACCAATTTTACCGAAGATGTTCACTAAATATGTTATATTTAATAAAAATAACCGAACGTTAAATATCGGTAAAAAATTAAGATAATGCTAGTTGTCACTACATTTTTACATGTGTTGTCCCGGTGCTCCTCACAAATTGAATGTCCGTCGTAAATTTTACGAATGTTCTGTAATTTTAGGTTAATGGTAAATGAAAAACCGCTTACTCGATACACATGTTCTTCATTCTTGAATATGATATTCTTTATTTTTAGATTTTTAAAAGGAATCCTTAATTCTACGAGATTTACTCCTGATTTATTAATAAAGTTGAACCTGGGTTATGTCAATTTCTTTCAGAAGACATCGATTAGTTTCATTTATCGGATTACATTTTAAGGCACTACTACTTTGCATTACATTTTAAGGCACTTTTAATTTTAATAAATCAAATTTGGTGGATGTTTTTGTTTTGTTTTTTTTTATTTTTTATTAAAGATTATTATTTGTTTAGTATATGAATGAAGAAAACAGATATTTTCTAATCGAACTGTTTATTATAAAACATATTTTCTTAAATTTGTCCTTTACATTAATCCACATTTCAGTTCAAGATATAAACTTTAAAATATACTTTTTTCAAGTAAAAATCTGATAGTTAAACTAACTACAAAAAACAAAAAAAATATGTGTTTAAATAAAAAAAATTGATAAAAAATAATAAGCGAACCGTTATTTTATTCAATAATGAAATACTGTAGAAGATTTATTTTCATTTTCTTACCATTAAAAATGTCTGGTAGAAAAATACAAGGCTCGATAGAAACTGTAATTAAATTTTCAAACTTTGAGCATTTTCAATAGCATTGTACTATCGATCATTCAAAATGTACTTGTCTTTATGGTTATGAAATGTGAGCTTATCCTAGTAGGTACATATTTAAGCTAGCGCATACCTATTGTATTTACATTTGTTCTTACTCTACATTTCGACACAGTTGAATTTTAACCGTGGGATCATAGTGCATTTAGATTCAATTTCCACTTGCCCATTCCTGCCTGTCTGAACTGTCCCCGCCTCTATTGTAACCGAAACCTTTATGTTGTACTTAATTGTGCCTGATCATTCTCATGCGAGCAATTTGTACTTCTAGAGCATTTTGAAATTGTACTGAAAAAGACAATGATACTCACGTATTAATGTTATTTATTAGATGCTAATGTATTTACGCCTTTTGCTAATAGGGTCTTGAGAGAAATAATCTATGTAGCAGGCCTATATCTCGATCGGATTAGGGTGTGTTACCAACAGAGTTCTAAGATATATACTGAGCTTTTTTTTTCCATGTAACGCGGTGGAACGATGTTCCGGCACCTTTTTTCAAGGATTTAAAAAAAATCTTTTAAAATCAATTTGACAAAACAATGTTTGCGCTTACATAATTACAATGTATATTTATATAATTCGTCAAAATGATAAAATATGGTATTTTAATGAACTATTTTTTTTAGTACAAATCGTGACATGAAGTTAGTTCCGGGACCTTTTTTGTTTAAAAAAAAGCCCAGGTTAAATATAATAAATAACCCATGAACGACACACCTGTTTTTATTTTTTATCAATTTGTAGTAATTTTAATTTTATTGGGACGATAATGTTTATTGATAGTATTATAAGCTGGGATTCATTATACGATTGTTGATTTGCAACTTTCGATTGAAAACCTCTAGAACGGTTGAATCTACATACATTTCCTCTTGAAGTTGTAGGAAGTACCGCGCCTGACTGCAATATCTCACAGTGTTGGTACCGACTTTCAGAGAAAGTGAGAATGATCGCCGATTGTATGATACTTGTTTTATTGCAATTTCAATTCGAGGCGCCATCCAGCAGAGGCTTGTCGAACTTTCGACTGATTTTTTACGAATAATTGTAATGTCAAATGCGGCATTGAATTGTGATTCTAGTCCCTCATTTCGCAGGGTTGTGATTTTAGTAATTAGTTTTGAATAAACAGATCAATTTGTCTCTCAAGATTCATACTGAGACGTGAGTAGTGTAAGTTTGCTTGGCATGTTTTACCGCCGCGGGCTAATGTCTACATTTTGCAAATATTTGATCTATGTAAGTAAAGTCTGGTAGATTTTGCCATCTACAATGAACGCGCAAGATTTATATATTCATTTTAATAATTATCGTTGAAAACAAAGAAATCATATGAAATAAAAGTTTAAAAAAAAACATTCCAGATTTTTTTTGTAAATTTAGTACGTCTTGCGCTGTGAATTGATAATTTCGTTCTGTAGTCCGAAATGCAATACAAAATAGATTGTGTCATGATCGGATTGATGTTCGCTCTTCTCCGGGGAGCCACGGAGCCAGCGGCAGTGGCAGCCGCAGCCGCGGAGCATGTCTAGAGTCTTGTCCTAGGTAAGAAAGTGTGAGGCGGCGAGGTGGCGAGTGGAGGGAGGCGGAAAGTGTGCCGCCCGACAGGCCCACTTACCGCCGCGCGCCGCCAGCGCCGCTACGCCGCCGCTCCATTCAGTCAGTGTTCAGCCGCCGCGCGGTGGACTGTCTCGCTGCGTGCAGACCGACGATAGATAACTTTGTCTCGCGAACGCAAATCGGAAAAGTTTTCCGCATTTCCAGTCCGCGAGATCTGACAACCTGTTGTAGCGCGGTGCTTTCGGATTACGAACCTCGTGATTTCTGACCCATAATTTACGACAAAAATACCGGGATCAGTGAGTACCGTGCAACGAGTGGCGCGCGGTGGCGCGACCGAGTCGCGCGTGAAAGTGAACGGGACGTTCAGTGGGTCAGGCGCCGGCCGCTCTCCGGGTCCCGCTGACGGATGCGCTTGGAGAAAATGGGTTAAGTGTCTCGCGCCAGAACACCTCGTCCGACCGGCTTCTCGGACCGCGGCCGAGCGGGATCTCTTCCAGTCCGGCGAACCATGAGCCCGGCTTCCCAGACCGGCGGTCTGCATGTCGACAGATACATCGGGAGCTATCTCGTGTCCAACTCTTCGAGGAACAACAACCGCAAGATTCATCCCGACTATGACGGGTGCGGGGGAAACGGGAAGGCGTCCTTGACACCTCCCCAGTACATCGGAGGACACAATGTTTACCGCGGGGGATACATCCCGGCCGATGGCCTCTTCTGTCCTCCGCCGTTTTGCCAAAACAGAAACAACTGGGCCGGCGTTCCGCTCATCTCCACGGCAAACCACAGGAGAAACGGGAAACCCCATCCTCCGAACCGCCCCGCCCCGCATTCTCCTCCTTACCACCAGCAGCGGGTTCCCGTCGTGAACGGAGCCTGCAACCTGGAGTATGGGGATAACCAACAGATCCCCCTTTCCAAACTCGCTTTGCATACGCGGGGCGCTCCTTTGATTTTGTCGCGAAGATACAACAACAATGGAAACCGTAAACAAATCCAATATCAGAGCAATACGCGACAGTATCCACCTTTCGGTCCCAACCGCGCACCCGTCGTTCCAGACATGATGAAAAAAGTCAAAGACATTCCTAAAGAAAATCGATACGAATACAAAGATCACGCGGTGGTATCGAGAACGCCTGTACAAAATAATCATTTGTCTTTAAACATTGATTCGCTAAGTGTCACAAGTGACGAGAGTTCGGGTTCGGCACACTCGGAAACATGTTTGCCTCGAATAATAAAACCGAGGAAACGTCGAAAAAAGGATAGAAAACCTCTGATCAACAACATTCAAGAAAAAGATCCATCGAATGACAACAAACTCGATTCCAATGATCCAAACCTTGATTCGACACTTTTGTCTTTGAATCCTTACATTTCTAATTGTCAAGATTCACCTGATATGAATCACGGTGCAAGCAATTTCAAACCCTTGATCGTTAACTCCAATTTGTTGGACTACATGAAATTATATAGTTCAAGTGATATTCTCAACAATAATAATGAGAATGGAAAATTTATACCAGTTCGTGGTGGCGAACAGCGATCTCTGGGAACTTCTGAGAGCTTGGCTATACATAAAGCTGACGGTGTTGATGATAGCGAGTCAGACGACTCTTCGTCATTATTTGAAGCTATCAGCAGATGTTCTCCTACTGTATGTCAATGTCGTTACTGCGATCCATCTGGTCAGATATGGGATATAGATCGACGGTGTTATTCCCCACTCCTAACGACACCGGGCGAATTCGATATATTAGAAGAAAAAAATCCTTTTGTGGATAAGGACTCGCTTCTAAGAAGAAGTTGGAGCGAACCTTGTCCCGGATATTCAGTCGCAAATTTGCGCATTTCGGAATATGACAAACATTCGACACCTCACCGCTCCGATCCTAACATCACGATCACTTCCGGCCTTCCTGACAGTTCGGAAGATCTCTGCGGAACCAAGTCTGTGGGAGTGATCGGTGCAGGCAGACGGAGCATCAAATCTCTAGATTCACCTAGAACATTGGATTGGAATGAAGCCGCCGCTCCACAATCTCAACTTGTTCCGGAGACCCTCTTCAAGTCGTCATCGTCTCACGGAGTTAGCCTAGAAGTGTCATCCGCCATCGTGACATCCTTAAACGGTCACAGAGACTTGGAAATCAAATTCTTTTCCACCTCTCCGTCCGCGATAGTATCTCAAGCAGCTTCGTTTGTTTACCCCAACAGTGCGGAGAGTGACGACAATTCGGCAAAATGTGAATTGAATGATAACAAAGTAACATATGGTGAAATTGATGTTTCCTCGGTCAAAGTTCAATAGATTTATTGAGTGCTTGAAATTTTGTTTGGTCTTCAAAAATCACTGTGTTTTTTGTAAGGTGTCCGTGATTAGAATCATTGGAAGCGTATTTTTCTTTATATATTTGAAATATATTGTTGTTTTTTAATTAAATTAAACTTTGATTTCTTCAACTTATTTCAGTGAGATTTCAAAATTCTTGATATTTTAATCCCATATACTTTTCATTTTAAGAGTATCTGTAAACGGTTGAAACAAGTACTTGTGTGCCACTATTCATTCTTCCTTCACATGCCGGAGGGTGTTCAGTGTTCCCGTTTAAGAATATTTTCACTCCGAAGGCATTTCTTTGTACGCTATTCAAACGGTTCATACACACGTGTGCTCGGCACAAACGAGTGTGTAAGACGAGTCTTGAGAAAAACGTTGAATCGTTTTATCAGAATAATCTAATAATAAATTAAAATTCTGCTTCAAATGGGTTATAAAATTTTGTATTACGATTGTCCTGTACAAAAATTAAGGACTTTTTTTGTGAATCTCGTTCACTAACGCCGATTAACGTTGGCTGGTATACTTAATCACTAATAGATGTTTTCACTGATTCATTGATAAATTGTGGACCAGGGAGGTTAAAAAATATCGGCAGAAATTTTTAACAAAAAAAATTAATTTCTATATGGAAAAATCTCTTCATGACCTTGTTATGGTATGGGTCTTCGTTGGGGATACGATTTGAATAAAAAATTTAACCCCCCGCCGATCGCAGAAATTTCTGGGCGTTTTTTTTTTTATGAATAGCAAATTAATTTCCCAGCGACCTTTTTATCTCCTGTCTCCACAATTTGTGAGTCATGACAAAAGATCCATCGTCCAATTAATCCGGTCTTAGTGAACGGTTTACTTAAGTGATACAGATCACTGATGCGGATCTTGTGAATGGCCGGATCTTACCTCTTTTCTAGAATACTTGTGTTCTAAATATTGATGTTTACATAGGGGTTTTTAAAAAATCAGTCCCCAAGTTATAATTTTGTTGTAGCATGTTTTTTTAATGAATATGACATGTTTCATATTCATTTCTTGGTTTGTAATTATTTTGAAGGTCAGTTTTAAAAACATTTTATTGAAGCAGAATTCTTTGAAATTCTTTAACGTGGACTATTGATCGTCATGAAAATAAGTTGCAAGTATTGCAATATTTTTCATTGTTATTGTACTTACCTTGTACTTATTGTCGTGCATGCAAAATTAAATATTAGATAGTTACTTATATCGCCTCAAGTAAAGGGATTAAAACTGTTTCGAATACATCCGAGACTAGGACATAATGTATTTTGTCATTGTATAATGAATACCATTTTCTTCGTATTCCTCACTGTATATATACTATGCAAACTTATGTGTTTAAACTAAAATTGAATTATAAGTTAATTTGTAATGATAAGGCATCTCTTGTTTATCTTATATCCATATACATTAAATTCTTTTGCTTTACTATACGGCGCAAATTATTAAAATTCTTTATATAAATAAATGATGAAGATAAATCTTCTCTACCCTCTAATTTGTAAATTTTAAAAACAAAAGATTTTTTTTTGTAAGTTAAACATAAATTTCAATTTGTGCTTAAAATCCTAAATGAATTTATTTTATTCAGCGTTCCGACGTTATTTCGATGTTATAACATCTATTTAATTGTGATATTAGTAAAAGATTCATGTTCCCTATTTAGTTTTCCAATTTCACAACCCAGATTCGCAGTTTTGATCATTAATTTATAATATTTAACTTATTGTAAATTATTTTTATCGCATAGTTTTCACCACCGTATTTTAGACTATACGAAGCCTAATATTTTCCTAACATTAATGTTAAAAACGCGTTCACCGCGACACGATCTCCCCCGATGTTATCGAGAGTACTATTGAACTAACTTATAGATTATCGAGTTATGTGTGTAATTCTTCAAATGTGTTGGGATATTTAGATCGCCGAATACTTTTCTTATTCCCACGAAAAAATTACTCGATGAGAAAGTAGATAAACCTGTTAAAAATATTGTTAATCGCGCATCGCGACTTAAAAAAATGTATTCATCTGTCGTGTATGATACATGATATTGTCGCATCTAAGGCGCACAGCCCGAATGCAACCAAACCATCGAAGAATGCTTTCCTTACCCTGCTGCATTACTGCAGTATTCATACATTTGTACATTCGTTCCGAGTACGCGACAGTTTTGCTTTACGTTATTGTCATACGGCAGTTACGTGTGAGCCGAGACATCGTTCTTACCGTGGCGAAATAGAAAAGTATCCGCCATTTTAAAATGTCTAATTTTGCTTGGTAATATTGCATAAGCGTTGCAATAGAGGCGTATTGCACCAGCTACCCGCACAAAAATAGTTCCCGACACGTTTGTGTAATGTACGATTTTTTTGTTGTTTTGTAAATTCGCACGTCAAATTTTGTCTGCACTTTGACGTGTGAATCGAATTATGAATGGAAAGTCTCCCGCTTAGACAAAGCCCAGATAACAGACCCGTAGTCACAATATTTTTGTACGTTTTCACTTGTAAATTATACAATTAATATCTCTTATTAGTAAAGCTTATCAACACACTGTACATAAATATCTTAGTTTCATTAAATAACTATTGCAAATTACCCCCCCCCCCCCCAGTCTGTAAATACAGCTATTTTTATTGAACCTTATAATATTAATTCAAACAGCAGTAAAAGTATGTAATCAGTATGGCATCTCGAAAATTGTATTTTTTTTGGTAATTGGAAAAAACTTCGCGCTGATGTCGATTCGTATCTCTGTCTCTTTCCACTTATTCATGTTGAAAGTGTTCGAAAGGGACAGAACTACTATTGTTGCCGAAGATTTAAAAGTAATTTTATTTTATTTTGGGTGTTGATTGGATTATTTAAGCATTTCGATACACTGCGTAGAGTAATATTTGAATCGTTTAGTGCAAAAAGAATGGTAGTATACTTGTGGATGATCGCAATGATAGGCATTTTTTTAAACAAAATTAAATCGGATTGTCTTTGCAAGAGACAACATGCGAAGCACGGCGCTTCTGAGTCTGGTGAATGTGTTTTTTATATTTACATAGTTTCAATATTATTTTATATACCTACTTGTAAGACATGTTATTTATTTGATGAGTTGCCAATTTTCGAAACGTTCAACCAAACATATTTCCAACCCGCAGGTACTACTTGAATAAATATAATGTTTTTTTTTATAAATACTATAAAAATGGAGTATCTGCATTAGGTAGTCATTTTGTGTAAAATGTTTCAATGTTATGTATGAACGATTGATTGTGTAGAAATTATGATTGTCCGTAATTTTTCGAAAGTAGGCAACTTGTATCTTTATGTTTTTATTGGGGCAGCGCAAAGCTGCCTGCGATTGTTGAAAATAAACTCGTTAACTCATATTTATGGCTTTTTCTTTCCCACTATTGTATTTTTGTTTCCCTCTCCTAGAATATGAATACACTTGATATACATAATTGTTAATACCAGGATATTGAATTTCACCAACGTTTAAAAATGTATTAAAATTAAACCATTAAAATAATATCTTTAATATTTTAAAATATAAACTACTGAAACGAACATTTGGTTTTCAAAACACGAGTAAACAAATCAAACATGGCCAATACCACCTGATGGAAACCATGTAAAAATATATTTTATTTTCGACGTAAAATTGCGTTCTTTTTTGTGTGTTTATCCTATATTTTTTTAATGTTTTTTTTTTAAATTTAGTTGAAAAATCTTATTTAAATCTTGACAGAATTTCTCTGTTTATAGATTGCAGAATTAATTAGATTCAATTTAATCCGACTCATGTTTTCAGCAATGAAATTTTTAGTCTAACATAATCTTTGACCCTAACTGATGACTGACGAATTTTAATGGATTTTTAACTGTCGATAATGTGCTGTTTTTTAATGCTTTACAATTGGTAGGTATCTGCAATATAATTCTATAATTTTAAAATGTTTACTCTCAATCATCATTTCGAAAATCGATCATAATAAGAAAAAGAAAATAATTCGTCTGCTGTTGGATGTTGCTCAAACTGTTGCCTTTGGGAGTATTATATAGTAATAAAATGTGTACCACCCAACCATACAATTAATTTTTAAAAGGGAAATTTTATTGATTTGTGCATTTGATTTATGAGTGTCCACGATTGATCTCAAGCAAATTGCGTGTGCAACTCAAGTGATTTTTTAAATATTTATTTTATCTTTCTCAATTCTTCTTCATTTTATCCTTTTTGGAATTACCTAACGTCCAAGTGACTCTGAAATCAAGCTACGGCTTACGCAACACCGATTATCATATTCCTCCGACTTTATTAGTTTTATAGTCTGTTCCTTATTGTGAGTGGGTTTACTCAACGTTTAAAGTTACTATAATATGTAATTATTTAATGAAAAAATCTAAGCAATAGCACTTTTTCATATCCTTGCACGGAGGATATTTTTTCTCAAATTCGTTTGTTTTAAATGTTATGTTACAAGCGCTATTGAGGTAGTATTTTACGAAAATGGCGCTATTTATCCAAAATTAATGAAGGTCTCAGAACACAATAATTATACATGCCAATACGTTAATTTACGTTAATTCTACTAGCGGTTCTAAACTACCGAAATTCGCTGGTGCATGAGTGGCTTAGATGAACATTTCAAAATATGTATATCAATTACATCTTTTGATAAAACTTTATAAAATAAAATTAAACTTTTTTAACTGATTTTATTTTTAGTGCGTTTTTCCAAGCGTTTTCGACAAGAACCTCTTCATCTTCAAGGATGGATATGCACATATTAATATGGAATTAAAAACTTTCATAATTGGCTATGAATTCCCGTTTTCTATTACCAGGAAGGAACTAAATATGTCAATGATAAGATTCAAGTTTTGTATTGACATTTCTTGGCGGAACTGCATTTTATAGAAAAAAAAACAACTTTGTAATTTTTTTCCAAGTGAATTTTATTTTCATCGTAACCGACATCATCAGACTGGTGTGAGGCTAGACAAAATTCTATGTTATATACACAACAAGGCAGGAGTTATATACACAACAACTCGGCTGTCCAAACTTAAAACACAGTAAGGGACATTTTTTTGTAGTACGTTTTGTTTTGCATTTTTGGACTAAGTAGAATCTACTTAGTCCAAAAGTGCAAAAAAACGTACTACAAAAATGTCCCTTACTGTGTTTTGAGTTTGGACAGCCTAACTCCTACCGTTTTGTGTATATAACATAACATTTTTCTAGCCTTTTGTCTAGTCTGATGATGTAAATGAAATTAATGTGGAAAAAAATACATAGTTGTTATTTTATCCTGTCAATGATAAGGTCCCATTATAGATATATCATAGTCTATATAGTAACCGATGATGATATACTTGCGGATTTTCCCTCGGCGCGTATATTTACGTGCATGTAGCGCCTTAATTGGTCCGCTTTCACTCTACTCAGCTCTTCACACAACACGTTTGTTTAATGTCTTTATCAACCAGCTCCATCGTGCTGGTTAAAATGTAAAATTTCTCCGCTTTTCTAATACAAGCAAAAACATTGTTATTTTCTCCCCTTCACCCTTTTAGTTTAGGTTAAAATATCACCTTACTTAATGAAATAGTACTCACCTACCTACTCGTTTTTTCTCTGCCTTCGTAATGTGGATGACTCGTGGACTACCATGCAAGACGTCCTGGATTTAATCCATTTCAAAATGAATTTGTCAGAAAAAAAATAAAATTCTACTTTTAAATTTTCTCTCTGTTCTAACCCTTATCATCACCCAATGGTGCATAAATATTAGAGTGTAAAATCACGAATTAATGAGGCGAATGTAATTGGAAAAAGGAGCAGAGGAAGACCGAGAAAAACATGGCACGATCAGGTACGCCAAATACTTGAAAGTGGTCAGGTTAGGAGTCGTAACAATCGGCGGGTATGTATGAGGAGATGCATGAACGTGGAAGAGGCGGAGATTGTTTGCAAGGACAGAGTGGTGTGGCGTTCTATTCTCTCTGCCTTCCCTGCGGGGAAGCGGCGTGATGGTTAGTTAGTTGGTTAATTAAGTAAAAATTATTTATTTATTCGAAGTATGCATAAACATTTTCACTGCTCTCCCAAGTTTGGTGCTATTGCGTCACACGAAAGATGCGGCTTTAGGAAAATCATATCATTATTTCATTGTGGTCTATTGGTTGAGTCATCTTGATAAGACACGAAACTCCATTAAGTTATGGCACACGAGTTTCTCAGTTATATTCGCTGTACAAATAACCATGAGTCGAGATAAGTAATTTACGTCCATGGAAGATCATCTGGTGCGTGTTTATTCCTTATCAGATGACACAGAAAAGTTGATTAAACATTCTAAAGCGAGCAACCATTGTGGATCCCATGAGCCCATGATCCCATTTGTGAAGAACACTCGCAAAAGTGTTACCAAATATTCAAACCATTTTTTTAGTATCCCTGTATCTCCGTTGATTTTTTTGCTCAGGCTCTTCTGAAATTGCGAACTCTCTACTACTACTCCTACTACCTTCACGCCGTTTCCTTGAAGGGGTAGGCAGTGGATGGTACGCTACACTCGTCTATCCTGACATGCACTCCTAGCTTCCTTGACATTTATGCATCTAGTTATACATGCCCTCCGATTACGTAGATTTTTGACACCACCAGATTTTAGATTCAGATTGATCTGGTCGTGCCAAGTCTTTTTTGGCCGTCCTCGTTCTGTTCTCCCATTTACATCGGCCAAACATACTTTCTATATTATTTTTTCATCATCTATTCGCTCCACATGTCCATACCACCCTAAAGAACCTTTCTTAATATTTTAATAAAATAACATAAAAACTGTATATTTTTTTCATAAATATATTTTATCTGACCAGTAACCGGGTTTCGTTGTTACCGACATCATCAGACTGGTGAGAATCTAGACAAAATTCTATGTTATATACACAACAAGGCGGGAGTTGGAAACCATGATTTTAGATAATTTTTTTCTGACAAAATTAATTTAAATTCAAAATTAATTGATCTTAAGTCTGATAATGTCGGTAACGATGAAACCCCGTCACTGGTCCAATAAAGTTTATGTGGAAAAAACTATATACTTATGTAGTTTTTTTAAAATTATATTAAATGCAGTTCCACCATGAAATGTCGGTACAAAATAATAATTTAATATTTCTTAACCATACCAGTTGTTCAACCTAAAGGTGGAGACTGACCGGAGCATTTCGTCGTAACATAACGTCGTAACATCGCTCGCGGCGAGCATCACCGACCATCCGAAACTATGGATGGAGCGCTCGGCTCGCTGTACTGACTGCCTGAATGCTCGCATCGTAACATGTTACGTTACGACGCAATGCTCCGGTCAGTCTTCACCCTAACATTCGTTTGTAATGTCTCAACGCTTAGCAATAAATACTCCAAGAGGCTTCATCGTTGTCTATCACCAATATGTAAGTTCTCTGCGCAAATAAATGTACGAGCAAGTTTTTCATCTTGCCCAGGGATTTGCGTGTTCCTCGAAGGTTCTCTCCATCGCGCTTGAAATCTGCGGTACTCGGTAAGGGACCAAACCGCTGTTACGTACGAACGTATCGCAGCCGCCTCCGCCGTACTAAACATGAGAACTTTCTAACTCTGACGTGTATGTATGTATGTGTTTCAGATCCAATGAAAGTTCAGAGATAGTTGCATAGGTAGCCCGCCGACCGTGCGACGTGATACAGTATTATTTTGATATATAATATCATTGTCGGAGAAACTTGTACGCGTTTTTGCCGCCTGTTAAATTTATGCTATCTGATATGCATAGTTCAATGTATGACCCGAGCTGTAAACAAATGCCTGTATGTTGATTAACAATAAAGGTGGAATACGTAATAAGTATTATTTTCACAGTGATTACTCGTATTGAACGTGTTTATTTGTGACTCATTTTGATTTTTTCCATTGGGAATCGATCGATTTCAGTTATTATATATATACTTATGTACTAATTTTTTTTTGTTTTTTATGTATTAATTTTTAAATCAAACAAAGATTTTTTGAGTCTACTAAGTTGTATTTTAGTAAAAAAACACATAAATATTAGCATTGTGACAATTATTTCGCCTAGTAATGGCATTTTCAAGCGAATGTTTTTCAAACGCATTTGTCATAACTAGGCTAAAAATTGTTACAATAATATTTTTTGTGTTCTTTTTAATAAAGTACCTAGACTCAAACAATCTGCGTTTGATTTAAAAAATAATACATAAATTAAAATGGAGTTCTACAAATTAAACGCCAAATCAAAAAACAAATAATATTTTTTCTTCTTCTTCCTAGCTACATCCCAACTTATCGTCCTTGTAGACTGCTGGGGTCAGCTCTCCTCGTCTTCAAGTTGTAGGTCCTTCTGTCATGGACAACGTCACCTAGGCCATGTCTTCGAACCATGTTCTCTCTTTGCTGCATCCATGAATTTTTTTGTCTTCCTCTAGAGGAAGAGAAATCTTTCGAGGAAGATCCATTGCTATTGCCTGGTTTACGACATGCTCGGGTTCTCTGCGTGCTATATGCACATACCATCTCAATTGTCTTTCCTCTACCTTCCTATTTATGTCTGTTACGCCCAGGCTTCCACGTTATTATATTTTTTATAAGAAAAAAATAAAAATCTCATAACTACACAAATCAATGTAGCTAAAGATTTCGATAGTTAAAAATACTCCTGAAAACGTGAAATTCTGTTACATCGTTGAAAAAAACCTTACGATTTGATATACAATAGTTACCCTTTAAAAATAAATTTTATCTCTTTTCAGTTTATTGCTTTGCGTCTCGGTGATTGATCAAATAAAAATATCTCTTTTTGATAGCAGTTTCATTTTTCGCAGTGTACCTACAGTAAAGTATTTATTGTTTTTGACATCAATATTTCGAGATTATTTGTTTGTAATTTTGATGTGTACTACTAGTATCATGGCGGAATATGGTTTTGAAAGTATACCATATAGATTGTGCATTGTTCTCGCGTACATGATGTCTTATTTCTAAACAAAAACTTGTATCCAATCCGTACTTATCCGAACTTCCAGTGGCCATTTCCCTCCTTCGTTAATGACATTCTCAAGGACAGCCGCTCTTTTGTTGGCGCTGTTCAAATATCTGGTCATCCACCTTCAAGCATATAATAGTAAGAAATATGCAGATCTAATATTCGCGATAGCTCTGTCTGCCTTTCAGCGAGGCGGTCGTACGTCGCATATCAATACCTTTGGATGTTTACCGATCTGCGGCGTGGAAAATATCAAATACCTTCGCCAAATATTGACATACACGTTGATTCTCTATGTGACGAAGATATTGTTGAACGACTGAGCTGAACCTCATTTAAATGATACTTAAGTTTCGCGTAACCACCAGGAAAACTAGCACCTTAGCGCTTCACACGAGCAGAACAAACTCTAAATAAAGTTCCTGTATTTATCGTTCATCAAAATTGGTCAACGATGAATATGGGAATTTAGATATATTCACATCTTATTGTATGTAAGTCGACATTCATATCGTGGTGTGTCCCTATCGTCATATAATTTGTCTTTGACTTGAGCTTTGATCTTTCCCTTTTCCCATTTCCCCCCTCCGGTCCCTCTTCCAGGTATTTTCATTAACTTACAGATGTGAAATTTTGTAACTGGAATCGTACAAATACCTGTTTTGTATTACTCGTTAATGTTGTGTAACTGTTCTGTTAAATTTCTAAATAAAAATTAATTATTATTATCCTTTGTGATTCCCTTACCCTCGTAATGAGGAAGCCAGGGTACGCGAACGCGTCGTTCGAGATGAAAGCGGCTGCGGCTCTTCAGATTTCTTTAAGTCCACAGATCTGTGTACAATAACTAGTCTGATCTCTGTTTTCGATCCCCGCATCTCGACTCTCGACACTCGGCAAACCGCCGCGCTCTCTCACCTCGCGGGTCGATTTCTCGCTCACGTATTTAGAAAGTTGTGTTACCGCTCCACATTTTGCGCGATAAGTTTTATCATTTTTATTTTTAATGTCACAAATTGTTTTCTTATTTTAATTCCTGCGCGTCTCGTTGCACTGTGTGCCGAGTAATTCTGCGCGCTTTTTTCGTCTACAAAAATGTCGTACGTTTCCATTGTGAACTGTTTGACTGGCGGTAGTTTTGTCGCCAGAATACTCTCGATCGCAGTTTCATCGCGTGTCATTTAGTTTTTTTTTCGTCAGTTTGCAGCTCGCGTTTGGTGGTGATTCTTTCCGGTCGGAATCTCACATAACATTAATGGTCTCTTTCACTTTTCGCTGTTTGAGTAAAGTGTTATGACGCACTTTTTTCGTCCAGCGGCGCTGTGTCGCATGCACGAAGGCAATTGCACCACAAAAACATCGTGAATGTGTACGTTTCTCTTTTTTTACTCACTTTAGTGAGTCTTGTCACTTTCTCTGCACATGTAGTTGCGTTTCGTTCCGTTTCTTGTATGCCCATTATGTATTTTATCCAAATTACCGTCGTTACCGTTGAAATATCGAAGAGTATGATTTTATCTATACATACGTACGATTATTTTAAAAAATGCATTTGGTTTCATAGAATTACTGTACGTGGCCGACATGGATAAAAATACAATTCATTTGATTTATGCTAATAACTATTACTAAATTGACCGTTTCAAATGAACATGCATTACTAATCCTTCCCTTACAAATCATTAAAAAAATTTATAAAAAATGGGTAAGTGCTCAAACTTCCAATACACAATAAGCAGTGGCGTGCACAGATAATTAATTAGGGTAAGCAGTAGGTAGTAAAGTAAGCTAGGTACTAATTACTAGGGTAGGCAGTAGAGGTAGGTAGGTACTGGTTGCGTTTTTATATATATCACGCTGTTAAGTTAGGATAGGCACTGCTTTTCTGCCTATATGGAAGGCGAACCCTGACGATAAGTATGTTTTACAATATGTTCAAAGGAAAATTTAGGCAACTTAGTATTATTCTCAGAATAATTATGAAATTATTAGTAGGATGTTTTGTTCAGAATTAAGTAGAAGAAAAAAATTGAGGATTATTGATAATTGATTGAATAATAATTTCCTACTCTTTTATTACTTCTAGAAAATAAAATATTTTAGTTTCAATATAATTGGACCCAGTTTTGTGGGTTCTTTTTTAAACATTTCATGAATAATTCATTTTCGCATATTTGAAATTGAAGAAACCTGTATTATAATTATCTGACATTTTGAATTTCCAATGAGTACCTACTTTGAATCCCGCAAAGGAAAACATAGAAGCACTAAAATGTACATAATGGCTTGTATAAACAAACATCTCAAAATCAGAATTATCGCCGATCGAGAATAGCGCCTGGATCTGACGTTTTCGGTAAATAACATGTTGTTATTTTTTTTAAACATTTCTTTCACTCATTAATGTACATTATATTTTCTATGGAATTTGCAACACATGTCTGCTGGTGTGGGAGATGCTATAGTCAAGCGTTTAGAAATCTGTGGAATCTTTATGCAAGGCACTATGTTTTGCAGAACGTTAACTTAACATAAACCACATCCGCTCCCTGTGTGGAGCATATGGGGTCCACAAACTGCCCACAGGCATTTCTGTTGGCTGACTCCCTTGCATCCTCCCAAGTTAGGTCCGCGTCCGAAAGTTCAGACAAGAGCTGCCGACGAATTGTCAGCAGTGGTCGTCCTGCTTAAATGCAGCGTTACTGGTGTTATTAGCCCTTTGCAGCACTTGATGACCAGTGTGTGGAAAAAATTCTTAGTTTCAGACTCTTAAAATTTCTTAGACTTAGTTTTAGAAGAAGAAGAGCGATTCCCTAGAGACTGGGTAGAATAAAAAAAAATAATAGCTTAATTATATTGACCACTTAATCGATCTTGTATCTGTGTGTTCATTTAAATTTTACTATATACCAATATTATTTACCAAGTAAAATTGAAGTCAAAAATGGATAGATGTCACCAAAAACTGACTACCGATTCAATTAATGAAATGAAATTTTTAGATTAGTAGGATTTTTAGTTTTGCTTTTGATCAATAAATTTTCATCAATTTACAGCGTTCTTCTGTTTGGCTATGATTTTTATTTATAAACCAGGTGCTATGATATTTCGTACGCTTTTTTTTCAATTGTTCATGCATTTTCACACGAATTGCCTTTTTTGTACGGAGTAGGCTAAATAAATTATTTTCGTGCTTCCAATACATAATACACTACGCGACTCCAGTGGGTCAGTAGATATTCCCCAAACAACACTTTCACTCGGGCGTACTATGATTAATTCATTCCATACAACTACAAATTATCATGATTAAGGTCAAGATCTGACCAAAGCGAATTATGCATAAATAATTCGTTAGTGCACATTAGATTTCTTATTCGGGCTGACCCAGAAAACACAACACGCTGTCGGATGAAAATCGCAGAGTACCCGAGTCTCTTTGGGTATTCTATCCACGATACGAACGTGTGCTAACGACAACAACATCGCGCGTTAAAAATAATACAATAGTGTTTAACAGAATTACGGATTAAGCAGTTAAAAATTAGTTTGATTCAAGTAACGGATTTAGCTGTACAATTTCTGTACTATATCGTAGGTTTTACGCTAACTATTCTCTAAAAAAACAATCTTATTCACGACACGATTGCTCGTCAAAATAAATCTCGAACACTTGGATCCCTAGAATGTTGGTGGATTAATATCCTCACATCTCAACATAGAAGATGAACAATCATAAAAGAACACGAAGATGAAGAACAATATGTAAGTCTAGGTATTTACATGGTTTACGACCTATCGTGGGCTGGTTTGTGCGATCACTGTAACATTCACCATTCTACCCATGATTGACAATCACACTATTCAACTCGACCATTCCGCATCATTTTGAAACAGCGTACGTGTTTGATATACGGTGTTTAAAAATGTTGCGTAATGCATCGAAACACGTGTCACAATAGATTTTCTGAAATTGTGGTTTTTACCAAGTAAAACTTTAATGAAAAAGTAATATATTTATTTATTTAAACATATTACATACGTAAGTCACATGTATTTTATTCCCGATGAGTAATTTCCATTATTCATTTTGGGACATTAAGGTTAACAAGACTGAAAAACATAAGAAAAAAGAACATATTATTTATTGACCGGCATTAACTTTGTGGAATGAGATGTTGCTTTAAAAAAATTAAACGCTTGTATTATACCAGTTAACGAGCTTTTTTTTATTACACACGACTAGTTTGAAAAACTAACAGACGTTTTCATCCACAGGTGAAAAGTAAAACTAACGAGCAAAAATATTTAGTTATATACTTACATAAAAATAAGACTCATTAAGTGATATGAGTGTTTAATTAATATTAAATAATAAAAAAAAACATGTCAAAAGTGATTATTATTTTATGTAACTATTGTCACATGTATTATATTTATTATATTCAAATTGTCTACAGCCGTAAATAAAGGAGTAAAAAAATATTGTTTTAAAGAGAACAGCAAGAAACCTTCAGCGTTTAGTTACTTTTAAAACCCATTTTCCACATATTATGTCTTGTTTACTGTAACTGATATTAGTTAGAGTACGCATTGGTTCAAGGGTAAGTGAACCGGGAACGGACTGGCTCTGCTGGTCTCTTCAAAGGATTTGAAGTGACGCATCGCTGCGTCCAACAGTGGCCCTTGCCTTCGGGTGAGCGTGGCGCTCGGAGCTGGGACGGTGAGAAGGCAAATCCTCGGAACGAGTGGGAGCAAACTTCACTAGAAAACATGACTATCAGATATCTTGACATCTTACTAAATGAACGCCATATTTCTATTTACAATTGGAGAAACTATAGATAAACGTATTTGCTTCTATCCCTAATTTCATATGTATCCATTGTGTAATACCACTTAAAAACTATACTTCACGACTATCCGGTTTCGGAATAATCATCATCAGGCCAACTTTAGACTTATGTTAACTTGCTATGGTCTCGTATTTATATATAACAAAACATTATTATCATAATTATTCGAAAGAAAGTCAAGGAATTACAATAGGAATATTTATATGACAACAGCAGGTTTTAAGTTTAATTTGATTATGTATTATGGCTATTATTAACGCTGTCGTCCGCCTCCGTTGTGTAATGGTCAGCACGCTCGGCTATAGTGCTTGAGGTCCCGGGTTCGATTTCAAGGAGGGGGTCAAATAAATATGATAAATGATTTTTTCACGGTAATATGTATTCAATATTACCCTGGACTGGTACCTGAAGCGGAAGGCTGATCACCTTTTCTTCATGTCTTTATGATCAAGATAACACTGCGTTTATATGATGCAGTGCCCTATGCACCATCGAGTGCGGATGAGGGTTTGAAGAAGAATAATTTAATATAGTACTTGATCCTGTAAACATAATTTTACAGAAACACGTACGTTTTAAAAGAGAAACCTTTGCAGTTGTAATGAAGTGTATGAAAGCTACGTATAAATGTTTCATTCTCCATTTTGAACAGCATTAACCGCAAAGCGACTACGATTCATTCTTATAAAAATACTATAAATGTTATTCAGCTCATACCGGTTTTAAGATAATATATGGAATCCGCGAGGACACGAAACCAGCAAAATTAACAATCTCGACCGACAAGTCAAAATGAAATCGAAAACATCTGACTGCTGAATTCTTGGCCATTAGTGTTCCCAAATTACACGCGTTCTGTCCCGCCATATGGTTGCCATATAAAAGAGCTGAGAACTTTTTGACTCCGTCTAAAATGGACCGTTTGTTCTTTGAAAATCCACCTTGCTCTCACTAGCTAATCAAACTGGCCTTCGCCCGCTCCGAACGTATACTTTCGGCAATTAGCGTTATTCAGGGTTGCCACAAGTGCTTGCGTCAAACGTATATTTTAGTTTTCACGGTGTATTGAATCTCCTGCAGTGACGCTCGCAATGCTTTAATATTCCCCGAAATCCCTCTCGCCTCTTGGCAAATGGCTGTTTAGATGTCATTTTTATAGTTCATAAATACGACCAAAGAAGCGACTTTGGCGTCAATCGTTATTTTGGCTCCCATCTTTGGCAGCCCACTCAGCGAACGCGTCAATTTCCACCGTTTCGGTTATCCCGAAAATAATTTTACGACTGTGTTATCAGGCGCCTATCGCGCAGTTGCCGACAGGCGCTGGTCATTATGACCCTGGATCATTATGTTGCCTCTCGTTCGGTCTCGGCGTAAATGGGTCAACCGGTGGTCCGGTAGCCCGTAATGCTCGAGATGATTTTTTAATGCATTCAGATTTCGTTTCGTGCGTGTTAAAACCCTAGGACAGGGGTGGCGAACCTTTTTGAGCTCGAGTGCCAAACATTTTTTTCAATACAATTATATGTTTATAGATTAAATGAGTCTACTAAGTTGAAAAAATCAGTGTTTGATTTAACATTTTTAATATGTAAATTTAAATGGAGTTCTAGAAATTGAACGCCAAATCCATAAATAAAATACAATAGTATGTCTCGTGCTACATGCAATGGAAATAAAAATGTATTAAATGTTTATGTAACTTCAGATTTTTAATATAAACAAAGCATTGATACATCGAAAAAAATAATTAAGTAATTAATGGCAAAATGAAAGAAATAAATCAAAAAGACTTGATGAAAAAATATAGAACCCTTTAAATGTCATTATTATTGAGATTTTTGTTGTTGGATGCTTAATGCCATTTTTTTATATATCGGGTTCATAGCGGGTAGCTTTTAATAGAATACAAGCAGTAGTACTTTCGTCTGTAAGTCTTATATTTTTTTCTCTTTATTCGCGTGCCATAGGTTTCTCATCGCTACCCTAAAACAAAATTTTACTTTGTATTCATACTCTCATCTAATTTGTTGAAATTTTATATTTAATCAGACTATGTTTAATAATACCAATTTACTGTATCATTTAAATTTATCTAAAACAATCCACAACAATAACGATAAAGCATTTAAATTAGGTACGTAAATAATATTTACGTGAAGCTTTGTAAGATTATGACGATACGAATTTCTATTGTATAACTAACTAAAAGTAATATAATTTTACTTCATGCGAACATTTTGTTTAATACTCGTTTTAATTCCAATTATTTACTTCAAACAACTTCGTGCATTTCGCCTCTTACTTGTTTTTATTACGCTTATTTTATAATAAAACGTGATTTATTTTCTGAAGCAATATTAAAATACGTATTCTTTTTTTTACTACGTTATTACTTTACTTTTTGAGAATTTAATTGGTTCATTACGTAAATGGACGCTTTATTGATTTTTGTCAAGTATGAATTACTTAGCTACATAATCAAACAAATTCATTTCCTTATCTTCTTTCTTTTATATATTGGATTCCAATATACTTTTTGCTGCCCGTAATCATTATTGGTTAAAAGGTTATTCGTATATATTTTTATGCTATTTATTTGCTGCCCATAAATCGGAATTTTGTGAGATTTTACGACTCCATTAAGATGATTAAATACTTCGGCCGTATAAATATTGTAGATCATTGCCTTTTTTATTCACTAATCTTCTATAGCTCGCCTTTCGTCATCATCCAATTTATATTTTTATTCATTGTCAACTCCAAGCTGAAAAAAGCGGAGGTTACAGTTGTCGTTATTTTTCATGTATCCAATAACAAGCCTTTTCATATACTTTTTAAAATTAAAATTTAATGAATGTTGTACACACCTTGATATGTTCTACTCCAATCTTTCAAAATTTAAAGCTAAGTTGTTCGAAATCTTATAAACCTAAAAAAGTAATTCTATTCCCTGTCCTTTCCTTTTCTTCTTTTCCTATCACTGCCATCTCCTTTTCTCTTTATCCCATCCTTGTCTCATGTCTCTTCCTTTATATAGACCTCTCTTATGTATAGTTGTGAAGAACTATAATTGGTACTCATGATTTTATTTTTTGTATTCTGTATGTATCATATATTGTAACTGTTGTTCTTCCTTCCAATAAAAAAAAAAAAAAAAAAAAATTATTTTAAATCCTAGTATGATTTTCACACACTTATAGTAACATTATTTGAATGGCAACTAGAATACCCTATTTATGAAATTATCCTATTTAATCATTATGCTGTTGATTATATAAGACGTATTTATCCATAATTTTAATAACTATAATAAATTTTTCTAGTCTTATTGTCTTTGTATTCATTAAATTTAATATGTTTCAATTGCACACTTGGCTTACCTGATAAGTTTATATTGATTTTTACAAGAGCACACTATACAGATGCTTTAACTTTGTATAAAGTTATATATTGGGAAATATTTTACTTCCTATTTTTTCCGTTCTATCCCGGTGAATCGAATTTTACTGCAACATATAACATAGGTAGTTACGTATTGCTGCGAATGAATAGTAAAAAAATGTTTTTAAATACTTACATTTGATATTTGATCTTAAAGTGGAATAAAAAACTTTGCTGAAGTCAGCATAAAAATATATTATTTTACAAAGGTTAGGCATCTCCTAAAACATATTTCCCTGTATAGTAACATGAATGAGAAATTTTAATAAATTTTAATTATATTCTAAGTGCTCTTAATCGTTAAATACCACAGAATGTTACAAAGCAAATTCCACTCTTCTTCATAAAATTATTGTGGCAATGTGTTTAAATTTTAAATGTACATTTATTTCGTTGCTGCTAAAAAATATTATTTTATACCATTTGTATTAAATGTAATTTGTTTGATGTATAAGTTCCTTTGTTGCGAATGCTGTCAGTTTAAATAGCGGCTTTTCTTTTTAAAAAAATTCTTATGTGACTTCGCACATTATATTGTATATCTATAAATACGTATCTTCGCATATTCGCGTATGCTTGCGCAGAAACAGTCTAGAGAAAACATAATGTGGTTGTGTTTCAAGAAATGCAATGACAGTACGATCGGGGAAGAGACAGTTTCTTAAAAACAACCGGAGTAAACCTGTTTCAGGCGTGCTTCTATTCCAAATAGTTTATACATTTTTTTTTAAAATTTCATTAGTTAGCTTGTATTTCATTTAATACAAACTATTATTTACAGTTATTTTACATCATATAAGTATATGTATTTACATCTTCTTACAGTAAACAAAACATTTATTTTAAAAATCTTTCAGACTCTTTTCATTCTTCATACATTCAGGCATCTCATCATACATTTTCAAACCTTTATACGTTAAACAATTTTGTGACTCGTTTTTTTTTTCAAAAATGGCAGTCTTATTTTATCCTTATTTATAGTTCTAGGGTCATAAATTTTTTTGTTTTAAACTAATTTATCCTAAAATATTTGGGTAATTTATCGTTGAAGAATTTATATATAAAGATAAGCATATTATATTATATATTAGTCTCTTTTTCATAGGTAACCAGTTGAGTTCTTCTCTCATTTTTTCTATATTATTATATCTATTTTTCTTAAGTACTATTCTCATAGCTTTATTTTATATAATCTCTAATTTATTTGAATTTCCTAATTTATAAAAATGTTTATAAAAATACATCACAACCACGCGTTGTTTTCTCTAAAACTTCAGAGTGATTTAACTGTACTCAGTCCAGATTTGTTGTTCATCTCATTATCCACTAATATCATCTTATCTGAACCGAGGGACGATACCCGGCCTGTTGAGAATAAAGTTTACTCTACAGATAATGATTAATTCGTCGCGAAGGGTAAATTCAAATATCCGCCCCCGACATTCTTCCTAAACACTGCCCCTGCCATTTAAACTTTAAGGGATCGTCCACTCGGCGACTGGGGATTTTCGTTTTAATGAGTTTATAAAATTAGAAATTTAATGAAATTACACATCACATTTCGTTTATTAACGCCACGTTGGATTGGACATTTCAAATTCAAATTTCAAAAATTGTGTAATACAGAAGCTATTCGGATCACTTTTTATCAATCATCCAATAACTCAACATATATTCAACTTTTTTTACGGAATTTCTGCTACGTATAAAATGTCGAAAAAATAGTCGTTAAATTTTACGTGATAAAAAAATCTAATTGAATTTTTAGTGGGTGTTTCAATAACCAATTCGTCCGACAACTCCGGCCAACTCCATGAATGCAAGGAGCCGTTCGGATACCATGTTAAGTTTAAATCTAACCAAATAATTACTGCGGCACGGATAAAATACTGATTTTTACAAATTGTACTCAATGCGATATATTCGTGAAAAAACAATAGAATAACAAGTCAGTAATTTAAAGTTAAAAGGAAGGTTTTTCAAAAGAGGAAATTATTTCAACAATGAAAAATTACTTTGTTCAGATCATGAACCTGAATTCTTTGAATGTCCGGTCCGCTGCTCTACCGAGTTGATCGTGAGTTAGTATTATTATCATGTATTTTTTTTGTGATATAATTGATTCATGAAAAACCGTTGATTTCTTTACGTACTTACATTATCAGGTACTCGCATCATCATATTTCTATACGGAAGAGTTAGAGAGCGTACTTACTGAAATTAAACCATTGCCATTGACACGCAAACGATATAAAATATTTTAAACATCCCTTCAACTGTCGCTTTGTGAGAGTTCAGGCCATTTAATAGGGGCCCTGGGCGTCAGCGCCCATCTTGAATTCAAACCTAATTACTCGCATCTCGGCGATATCACGACCAGTTTGCTTTCATTTTTACTACCGGAAACGAGTGCAGTGTCCATCGAGAGAAAGCGTTTTCTCTCTTACCGATGTCTCCTGCAGCCTTCTGCTTCGCGAGGCGTGCTTCGTGACTGCTCGGGCCGCGTTCGGGCCGCCCGAGCGTGGAGATGGCCTGCCACTGTGCAGTGCATCGGAACACTAAGGGCGGATATCGCTGACCCCCTTATTCCGACTTCTTTGTACCTACATTATCTACTCTGTCAACTGACGAGAATGCAATATCCGAGACTCGTCTCTCATATTCTCTCCCGCATACTTTTCTTAAGATGAATTTCATTTTGTCGAATAATGTCCATGGATTCTCAAGATGACTCAGTTATCCTTTTGTAAGGAAATACTCTTTGAAGCCATTTTTTCAACCTTTTTATTTCGCGCAGTTCCGCTTAGCGCCTATAGGAATTTTTTTTTCTTCAACATATATATGAATTGGTCGTAATTTCAAGTGATATGAACGTATGTGTTACCAGATATTACTAAGCGGTTATATATGGGACGTCAAACACACAGTCGTATATTATGTTAAATATAAAACCAAACACCGTACATTACACGATTTAAATTCATATTTCAGGAGGTCAAGTTGAAAACAACCAAAAAATACAGATCTTTAAGCATTTTTGGGATGGAGCTTATCCTAAATGTTTGCGTTTTTTTTGTAAATAACTTCGTTTAATATGTTCATAAATTGTTATAGCTGACGCTGAGACATTCTCATAAAAGATAATTCTTAGTTCTCGTGATTTAAAAAATATATATCAATACTTGGCAATAGATTGGTTACGCGCAAATAAAAAAAATGAAAAGGGAGATAGTGCATAAGACATTCTAGGAGTTGATTCGTCAAACGTGCTGATTTCACACATTATTCTTGAACAAAAGAACCGAATGCCACCGATAATGTGTGTCAATTTTCGTCGTTTACGCGGACGGCTTTCTCGGGTCTTTTGTCGCGGATAAATCACGTCGCCGGTAAGCGGTCTGACGAAATGTCGGCTAATACGACTGACGATCGTCGGATTTGGAAATTAGCGCCGTAATTACGGAACGTCACCAGACGGCATTTCAACTAGCGCACTTCCGAAAGGCAGAGGCACAGTCCCAGGTAGTCCGCCATTCGTTAACCTTTCCCTCCCAGTGATATGTATTTACTACAACTCGACTTTAAAAATGAAAATATCAGTATAAAATATAATAAATTTGGACTCAGATTTTTTTTATTCCTCCGTAATATAATTACGTATTACATTAAAGTATCGTAATATAAAGTTAATCATTTGCAGCGACGGAAATAGATAATTTGTGTAAAAAACGGGGATATAATCGCCAAAAGACAAACGTTTCCCAGTTTGCGCGTGTGTGCCGTGCTTTGCGTAAACGCGCACGCTCCTTGATACTGCTCCTTTTAGTAACGCACAAGTCGTCCTTCGGGGTGGTTGTGCCGCTACGCCAGCTATAGCGGCTGCTCGAAATGTATTTTTTCTCGTTTTCAGATACTTACCAAAGCTAAAATTACAAAATTGTTACATTTCAACTTCAACTATGATCAATAAAAGCAACATCTAAGAATATTCACCTTTTTTTACGTTTTTAAATCACATTTTTATATGATGTACAAAATACATATCACAGTTGCACGCGGTAGATTTTAGCACCGTAAGGAAAAGGTTAATTCCCCCCCGGGCCGCGACCACTCGACGAACATGTTTGGAGAGCCTAACAGAATAGTAACGGTGGAAACACTTTCACTCATTCCGCACTAAATCGTGTTATTTGCCAAAGCGGCGGAGCTGCCACATGTTCCGCGTGGTGAAAAGTAGTCAATTTAGAAGAAAACAACTTGCAATATAACACATTATGATGAATGACCAACAACGGATTTGTTATACTAACGGATTTTCGGTAGTGTTGTATCTGGCAATACAACAATACTGGGTTAATAGCATTTCCAAGAATGTTCAATTATTTATTATATCTGGTATTTTTCACATTAGCACTGTTGCACTAGTTTGTACGGTGTTTGAAAATGATGCGGAATGCATCGAATCACGTGTCACAATATTTATTTATTTATTTAAACTTCATGTACAGAAAATAAAAAGTACATTGGCGGGCTTATTGCTAAAAAGCAATATCTTCCAACCGACCAAAGACGGACTAGTGATATTGATCAAAACGTTTGATACCATATATAGCCGTTTGCAATCAGTGGGCAGATAGTACTTGAACATTTAAAAAAAACGTAAATTACAAATTGACATTTAAAAAGAAACATAAATTAACAAAAGACGATAATAAGGAGGGCAAAGGAAGAAGGGAGATTAGGGAAGGAGGTAGAGGGAGGAGGTTTGATCGACAGTTAGGATTTTAGTGACAGATAGTAATGTCTCAGATGTTTTTAAAAGTTAATACATATTATTGTCTGATGTAATAGATCTTATCAAAAAACTAAAAAACAATTAATTAACAATTAGACAAAAAAGTATTCTAGGATTCTAATGATAAATAGGTAGAATTCGGTAGCAAGTTTAAGAAAGAGAGGAGGGGTCAGGGGAGGAGGAGATGGACAGTTAGGGTTCTAAGGTAAGATAATGATGTTTCAGGCGTTTTTTGAAGGTTAAGAAATATATAGATTTTAAGAAATAAAAATTATTCAAGTAAAACTAAAATGAAACTTAATGTCGCACAATTTAATATGGTCACAAAACTTACAAAATTATTAAATGCAGCGTTTTTTAATATGCCTACATAATTTTTATATCTTCATTTTATTCATGAATATTATACATTTATCGAAGAATTTTTATATCACGTTGCCAAGTACAGATTAGTAAAAGATTCGTCATTTGGACAATTTGCACGTAGGTATAGTATAGTCTGATAATATATGAGAATATAATAATATGGCGTAAACTCTTACGTCGATTTTTAAAACATTTAGATCATGTTAACCAAAGACAAATCGCAATGATCGATTTATCGTTCGTCTGAATACATAATACACAATAAAAAATCTGACATCTGGGATTTAAAATAACTTGTATATTAATCTTTGTTTTTTTTTCTTTCGCAGGTAAGCGGTTAAGATTTTAACGAGTCACTTATGATAATGCTGAATCGGGTATGTTTTTAAATTGTTTACATTCTTTTAAATAGTAATGATTTTTTTTAAATACAGGACCGTACACGTGATAGAAGTGAAACTTCTTTAAAAATAAAGAATAAAAAATATTTAATGTTAGAAAAAGAGAGAGAGCATCTCAAAAGAAATACAACAGTACAATAATTTATTTAAAAAAATGTTTAATTAATACTCGTATAAACACTATCATTGATTGGTACTTCAATTAGTAAAACTGATATTAATGGTCTGTGATAACTAAAATATGAGATAATATATTTGTGATACGATATTTTCGAGATAATTAAAAAATGAAATTTCACACTCAATTCTTGTCTAGTTATTAGATTATCAAATTGCCGCCTAAGAAGTTTTACTTCAAAAATATTTTATGGTTTATACTTTTTATAGTTTATACTGTTTCGTTTTCTTTATACACATATAGTTTAAATACAAGCTATTACGACATATCGAGACGATTATAATTCTAATTCGGAATGTTTTTTGAATGTCAGTTAAACGCTTGTTATTACACTGATGCCTTGTGGTGTCACATTAGCAAATATAATTTTTATTTAATTTTTCATCTTATTATTATTATTATTATTATTATTATTTGTAATTGTGACGTAAAACATCGCGCTAAATATAAGACAAGGTCTTGAAGCTTCCATGAAATTTGATCCATTAAATGATGAGCTTAATTATTCATGTTAGTGTTTTGTGATTAATTACACGTCGGAGTCGAACATTAACTCGTTTCGAAACATAATTTAATGTCATAAATAATTCGAAATATATAATTGAATACTAAAATAACTCCATGAACCGTAATCTGACTAATGGCAGGTCTTTCATTTCATTAACATCACTATTTGAAAGAGAAAAAAAACACGTCTTATTTCACACACTTGTTAATTCAGTGCTTGTTTAGATAAGCCTAAGCGGCTTGCGTTTAAAAATAGGAATCAAGTTGTGGTGCAGTGAGGGTTGAATCTAAAAACTCAGAACTTAAATATCAGAATTAATAGTCCGCGACACTAACTACAGGGCTACAAACCGACTCGATAAGAATTAAAATTATCATTTTATATACATGTATAGTAGATAACTATTTGACTTTATTTCTAATTACTTTCTCATTTTTAAACCGGTTGTCTGTTCGGTTTGTCGAGATGTTTAAACTAACCGATTATATTTAAGTGAATATGAGTAAAATACATGTTATCTTCACAACAAACAGTAGTTAAAACATCGATTTCCGTGTGTATCCGATAAGCAAAGATCTGACAGTTTTCTTTTAATGTCAATATGTTCATAATATATTTCAATGTTTTTTTTCTACGAAATGATTTGGATTCAGGTTGTTCCATTTGGTGCCTAATTATGTCGCCTGTTTAAAATATAATAGGTTAAAATTACAATAATACATTGTAAAAATGAAGCAGTGTACCTAACAAGGTTCCTAGCCAAAATTTAACAGGTAATAATTACAATCGCAAAAATCGTTACTTTCGCGGTAACGATAAAGTATAAGTAAAATCTTGTCTCATTAATGCCATTTATAGCGAAGATAACACTGCGTGAATCATGTTTAGGTTACGATAATGAAATCGTATAAGAATCTCCATTTTAATTACATCTGTTTTTTATTTATTTATTAATTAACGCATAGGTGGAGGAGACACAGGTAAATAGCGGTTACAGTAAGAAAAGCCGTTGGACGGTCGGAAAATGAAGTCGGCCATCGCGATGGTGCTTCTGATTAATTTTCTACGGCGAGGTCGAGTGACTCTCGTCCGCATCTCATGTTTTTTTTAAAGAGTAATCACGATAGCGCCTGAGGTGTTTTTTTTGCATTACACAGATATTTCGTATGATGTTTTAATTGATAATAATCGAGCCTGCGAAACAGAAAGTACTAACATGAGATCGGAATGCCGCTGGCAATTTTTCGTATCTAATGTCGGTAAAGTAGTATGCATATTATGTGTGTTGTTGCACATTTCATTGAGGTACCTTCAAAATACCCGACAGAAGTGTGCGCAACGTGCGGGGTACGCTCAAGTCGACTATTCTTATTTATTCTTACTTATCCGCAACTAATGGTGCATAGGGCACTGCATTCCATCGACGCAGTGTTATCTCTTATCGCTGCTTATATGAAGGCAAGGTGATCAATCTTGCGCTTAAGGTACTTGTCCAGGGTATTATTCAATCAATTCTATAGTGAAAAAATCTCTTATGTTTATTTAGCCCCCCCCCCCCTGGGATTCGAATCCGGGGCCTCCAGCATGGTAGCTAATCGCGCTGACCATTACATTACGAAGGCGGACGAAACCGATAGTATAATAATTATTTTGGTTTTATGATTTTATTATTCATTCATCATTTATTCAGTCATCACATTTACTACGTCATATACCTCGCCCCTAAGTATTCACATTTTCTACGAAGCAGACTTGATGTCATTAAAAGGTGGAATTTAAAATACTATACGTGTTTTAATCAAATAATAAAAGTACTCTATTAATATTAATCTTCAATTTCGATCCCTCCGATGTATGAATCAGTTGCTCTTGTAGTCGATAACTTATAGAGTCCAACAGCTGTGACCGGTGATTAATAGTGACCTTTCATCTACGTTTGATGGGTCCAATACATATTGTATTTTCGAGATATTTCCTTTAAATATTTCAAACTGTAGGACAAAAACTCTGATGTGAAAATATCGAAAAATATGTTTTATTAAATGTCGTTAATACTATACGTTAATATATGTTAAATATCGTTTTATCGACAGTATTTTAAAATAAATTTTGAAATAACACACAAAAATATTTATTTCATATCACCTTGGACTGGTCCCTGAACTGCATCAGTGATCACCTTGTCTTCATGTTAGTAACGATCAAGATTACACTGCATCAATACGATGCAGTGCCTTATGCACCATTGAGAGCGAATAAAGGTATATACTTAGTATAAATTTTTATTTTTCTCTTATAACCTGCATTCTAATCGTGTAGCTGTTTGAAAAAGATTTCGTTTTTTTTCATTTGCGCCTACCCACGTAAGTACGCAAAAATCTTAAATTTAAAAAGTTTTAATTATTGGGATATTAATATGTATGTGAGAACGTCAACAAATTGGTAATTAATCTTCAAATTGTGTAATTACATGGTCCCAATTTGTATTAAACTAGCAATCGATTTAGGAGCGATGTAAAACCAACCATCGGGTATCGATTGTCTGTAGAATTATTTTGCGTTACAAAGCAGAAATATTGCATAGTTTGATGTGCATGTAAATTAAGTTTTTTTTACAATAGCAATATTTTGTAGTTGTATCCTTTTATAGTAGATGTAGGAGTCGAATGAAATTTTTATCTTGGAGGTGCTGAGCTTACTCTTGTACAAAAATAATATAGGCTTCAGCCGATGAAACAAAATTGCGTTATCATACTTCATCTACAGCGTTGGTGGATTGACCAACGAGCGACTCGAGCCTCGTCTAGATATTTTGTGGTTAATATTGCTTAGGTAGGTGCGTCTTGCAACAGTTCAGATCATATGATAGAAAATACATTATAAAGAACAATACAGGTCTGGATTTTTTAAAACCTTCTTGTGGGTGTATGTTCTTACAAGATATTCCGAGCAGCGTATGTAGTATGAGATAGATTAGTGACGAGTTTGTTCTACTATAAAATTATTTTTCGTATATATCACTAAGAAATTTTTTAACGGCCACACCTGGTAAGTCAGATGTGTGTTGTGTAATAAGGATTATTGGGACTAGCTTGCATAAGTGACCGTATTTCAAAACACTCACTTCTACTTCCTGACAGAAAACTAGAATTCAATCGATTTCCTTAATACTACCTTTTTTTCACCTTACCTTTCTACGTAATAATTTACGGTTAAACACCCTACTCTCGGGTTATTTTCAGTCATATTTTTTTTAAAAACAAGCAAAAAAAAATCACAACGTTTGTTGGCACAAAATATTGTCAGGTATGAAACCTGACAAAAATTTGTCAGTGTATCCGGTACACGTTAAATATTTTTGGAACAGATATCTTTTCTCGTGCGCGTAGGTCATGCGGGTTAGCGCGGAGTGGTGAAGAAAAACCGCGCGTATCACGTACGCTAATATGTGTAGGGCGGTTAAATAATGTTAGGGGTATCAGTTATTCACACGAGTCACTTAATATAATAATTATTCGAAGTGGTATATTTTTATGAAATTTATATTTTTGACAATATGTTCGCTCCATCATCCTCCGGAGATGTTTTATTTTTATTGGGTCAGATGCGATGTACTGACGACAGTTATTCTTTTATACACGCATTGCATTCTTATCTCTATCCATATATCACGGATTCTTAATGTCAAGAACACAGTCTTCAATCATGTTTTATGGTATATGTATGTTTTGATTCATATTGTTTATTGTTTATATTTTATTAGTGTGTAAATAAGTCATGTACTATTTATACATTATGATATATTTATTTTGTGATTTCTCTCTTCATTTCGTTTTAACATTTGTGATTAATATGTAAGAGATCTTCGTAGATTGTTATATACTTTTCTTGAACTATTTAAGAAACCTAAATATAACATGCTATCAGGCTGCTTGAATAGCAGTTTATCGGGATTTTATCTTTATTTGCTGATTTTTATTATGTATTTTATCAACAACAAAAAAAAATTATGCAGATAAGATTTTTTTATATAATTAGTAGTTTATACAAATACTATACCATTTTTAAATTCAATTCGCTTCAAAGAATTCTACCACGTTTTTACATAATTTCTTCAACACAACTTTCTACATATAGGTAGACCCATTAATTCAAATAATGCTTAATGCAGTAAAAAAATACGTTTTTGGTGCAATTTCAATTTGCCGAGCAATTAATTTATTCGGCAATTTAGGGTATCTTCATACAGATGAGTTCATTTTAAAGACGATCCTTAATGGGTGAACGTAAGTCCATTCGATTAAATAAGCCAATAAAAAAATATTTTATTACAAGTTTTTTTATTCTTTTTTACAAGTTCAATCCATTTCAATTAAATTCCCCCAACAAACTAATAAAAAGTAATTTTTTATTCTAGGTTTTAAATGAAAACATTGAACGGAGCCCTTTTGAAAAATCACTTGTCAAATTTCAATGAAACCTTGTCAAATTGTAAAAGAAAAACACTTAGTTTATGTTATTATAACGACTAGTTTCGGAAGCTATCTTCAGTTCTAAATATTATTGTTTTTTTTTACAAAATACATATTTAAATAATACAAAATAGTTGGTAAATGTACAATACATTTCAAATATAACGTTTCTACCCCACTAATAAAGTAGATACTTGTGTTTAGAGAGGGAGTTCGTTTTACATTTTTTTTATAAACTAAGAAAATTAAACAAAGTAAATTAAAAAATTTATATTCTTTGGTATGGAGTCTAGGTAGGGGTGGTGAGTCTTATATGTTTTTTTTTTATTTTAATTTTAGTTTTAAAGGTTTGATAATTGATAAATATGAATCGCCTAAATATAGTTTACATTTAGACCTGAAGACTAGTCTTTATCAAGTGTTTTTCTTTTACAATTTCATCATGTCTTACCACAAAGTGAATGCCAAAACAATAAATAAAAAACCTTGTTAATACTAAACGGTTGTTAAGTAAAGTTAAGTAAAAAAAAACAAATAATATTAAAAAATAAAAATATAAACTTGTATTAACATGTTAGTATTCGGCTCAACACAGGCCATGCCTAAAGAGCCGTAATACATATAGTAAATGTATATATGAAATAAATATGTATCTATGAATGTATCTATGTATTTATGAAATAAATAAAAATAAATATGAAAATATGAAAAAAAAAATAAGTTAAGAAAATTGTGTCCGGATCCGCAAAGGTCTGTTCGACGACGACTGGCCGCTTAATCCGTCCTGATTGACGGCGGATCCTCGGGCGGTATCTCGGCCTACCGCTACGTCAGCCGCGGTCGGTTCGCGCCCGCACCGCGTTACTTTGCACGCGCTATGCCGCGGCTCCTATATGGACCAGGTTAGGCTAGGTCAGGCGCTCACTCTCGCGGTGCAATATGGCGCGCGCCGTTTGATCCCCGCTCCATCCGCATCGTGCGACAAATAAACACTCGACGAGCTTCTTCGAAACTCTTAAAGAGACTTTAAGAGAAGATGCCTCTAAAAGAGTTTATTAAAATTCACCTTTCTTTATTTTTTTTTTAAATATATGGTACGACTTTTTAACCTTAACTACTTTGACTCATCTTAGACTCACTTAACTTTATAGATAGGTAAAGTTAGAACTTGACGTTACTTCACATTACTAATTCTAAGTAGGTACTAACTCTAGATACTGTAAGAGTACTCGATAGTGAAATGATAAAAAAGAAAACAAAAGCTAACTAACTAACTAACTAACCATTACGCCGCTTCCCCGCAGGGGTAGGTAGAGAATAGAACCCCACACCACTCTGTCCTTGCAAACATTCTTCGCCTCTTCCACGTTCATGCATCTCCTCATACATACCCGCCGATTGTTTCGACTAATAAAAACAAAAGCGATATTTCATTTCTGATTTTTGTGAATTAAACGCACAAATATCGCTCACTCCTTTCAAGAACGTCATAAATCAAAATACTTGATTTTTCAGGAGAACGATTTTAAAGTTTAAAAATATAACACAATGTATTAAAAATAAATATCGAACCACTTATTGAACTTTTTACTGTGCAACAGATCTTTTTAGGTAAAACCTGAAGGTTTTTTCTACATTTGAAAAATATTTAATTTATTTATAAAAATAATAACACAATACCTTTTCTTCAAAATGCAAAAACAACATTTTCAGCCCTATAGCGGGTAAATATTAAGTTAAAAATATGCCTCTTTTCCTGGGATATAGTACATTTTCTGGGCATTCCGAAAACATGCACAACTGAAAATTGACAATTTTTGATTTATGACGTTCTTGAAAGGAGTGAGCGATATGTGCACGCCTTAAACAATGGTATTAATTCTGTAAAATTTTTCAACCAAAAAAGGGATTTAAAATATTTCCTTTATTAATTGTCGAGTGAACTAAATTGTACCCGAGAGTGAGTTTTTCTAAAATATTATTTTCTTAAAATAATAAAAAATTCAAAATATTACAGCAAGATTAACATACACTGTTTTTTTATGTAATCGTTATCTTCAACCTAACCTGCCTGAAAGCAAATTTGGTATTTTGCAGTCATCCATAGTTCGTCGTTCATACTCCTCATTTTGAATGGTAATGTATGTCTATACTGTATGATAGGTTGAATAAACGTAGAGCTGATGAGATGTCAAAAAATAATATGAAAATAACTCCTGTAATTGGAGATGATCCAGATTTTGTGAACAAGTATTTGGGCACACTCAAAATGTTGTTAATAAATTATCTGGTCAAATTATAAGCCTAAATAATAAAAATTAAAATGATATTTTCTAGTGTTTCTCATGTGTGTGATTATAATCCAGGATTCGGACCTCACATACTAATAAAAGAGTTTTCACTCAATAAAAAGTTTCTTTTCATCTCACCAATAGATGTCTCTGGTGAAGTTCTAGTGATTCAAGAACAATGTTTCTAATTTGGTTCATATATATAGATCTTCCAAGAATTTGAGTAGTGTGGTTGTCAATAATGGGTAGAATTGGTGAATGTTACACGTGTGTAAAATGATCACTTAAACCAGCCTATGACGGTCGTCAGCCCCGTAAATGCCCAGACTTCCATATTCTTCTTCATCTTTGATGAGATGTCAAAAAATAATATGAAGTGTAGAGCTCGTTAAATCTCATTTCGATCACACGTACCTAGTGAAAATAATTTATTGCGAAATAGTAATTTTCAGTTATAAATCAAAACCTGCTCATTCATATTTGACAATTGAATCTGTTTATTTCGAAATGCGATTGCAATCAATTCCATTACGTCATTACATTTATGTTGTAAAATAACAAAATTACAACAGACATGGACTCTCTTGTCTTAGATTACTATTATTAGGTAGGTAGTGGTAATTGGTAATGCAAAGAGGCGTGCCACGTTATTAACGGAGACCCACTTCATCGAAGATATGCCTCAGAAAATGTTTTTTTTTCAATAAGATTCCGTTAATTTTGTAACACAAAAAAAATGTAACTTGTATACTCGAGATGTAATTAGGGGTGACTGGAAACGAAAGTATTCAAAATATACTGACTTACCATCAAGCCGGTTCTCCGCAGGTGTAAGCAGAAAGAATACAACACCATACCTATCAAAAACGTGTTCAGCTAATGTACAATATAATATGCAAGCGCCTAGTGATTCCCTAATATTAGAGTGTAAAATGTATGCCATATCGCTCACTCCTTTCAAGAACGTCATAAATAAAAAAATCGTCAATTTTCAGTTGTGCATGTTTTCGGAATGGCCAGAAAATGTACTGTGTCCCAGCAAAAGAGGCATATTTTTATCTTAATATTTACCCGCTACAGGTCAGAAAGTGCTGTTTTTGCATTTTGAAGAAAAGGTTTTGTTTAATTGTTGTTTGAATATACTTAATATTTTTCAAATGGAGAAAAACCGTCAGGTTTTAGCTAAAAGATCTGTTGCACAGTAAAAAGTTCAGTAAGTGGCTTGATATTTATTTTTAATACATTGTGTTATATTTTCAAACTTAAAAAACGTTCTCCTGAAAAATCAAGTTGTTTGATTTATGACGTTCTTGAAATGAGTGAGCGATGTGTGTATTTTTGCAAACAATCTTAATTTTCACTCGTGAATTACGTAAAATTATGGTAGGTTACCTTAAATATAAATAGTATATCCACTCACAAGTAGGTATAGGCTATAAAATTGATAAAGTTGAAGTCTAACTATAGCCACAATAAGCGGTGTTGCATAAGACGTAGCTTGATTTCCGAGTCACTTGGACGTTAGGTTATTTAAAAAAACTCCTCATCCATTCTCGCCGCTTATTCCGACTCCTGACCTGACCACTTTCAGATATTTAAAATACTCGATCATGCCATTCGCTTCATAAATTTATTTAACCGTTTTTTTCTGTTTTGAAAGAATGTTTATATGACGGTTTTGTTAAATGATAACATTGATTTAATGTTGCCATTTGAATAACGACTTGAAGAGCAGTTTTATTCACAATGCAGTAATTAAATGTAACGTGATATGTTCCTCGCTAGACTGACTCCGCTTTATATCAATGCACATTCCATTTCCAATGTAAATAATCGTCTTATTCAATATTTCTTCTGCTGAAGCCAGCTTTATAATGAACACGATATATTATTATTATGTGGGTTGAGTAACAGGAACTTTACTGATCTCCGCATAATCTTGCGCCATCCAAATACAGTGGAACCTCTCATAACGAGCATAATTCTTTCCAGAATCTTACTCGTTAAGAGAAACATTTTTTTTCTTTGACTGGCCCGGAAGTCCCGGCTCACATGTGAATGTCGTAAAAACGGTAATTGCCCTTTCCCTGTAACTCGTTATGCGAAATTTCGCTCGTTAAGGGAGTAATTTTTAATTTTTCTTTGCTCGTTATGGGAATTACTCGTTATGAGAGGTGCCACTGTATCTTTCAACCCGTACCAAAGTATTAAACTCAATCGTACATATACACACAATGGTGCATCAGGAACTCGGTGCATAGGGTTAGGTTAGGTTACATTTTAGGAACTTAGTACCTACTTGGAATGATACTATGAACCGATTCGTTAAGTAAGCTTCTATTTGACATTATTATAAAACAATTCACTATTGCTAGGACAAAAAAGTAATATTTTCGAATAAAAAAAGGCACAACAAGAAAATGGATTTCTTTTGCTCTTAATATTATCATGAATAATTAATTCAATTGATTAAGAGATAATGGATTTATATTTTCCACTGACACTTCGTGATGGAATTGCATTTTTAATATATTATTTGATTAAAACCAATATTTTTTGCTTTTCCACTTTATTTTTATTTGACCAGCGACCGGGTTTCGTCGTTACCGACAGTCTGATGATGTCGGTAACGACGAAACCCGGTCGCTGGTCAAATAAAAATAAAGTGGAAAAGCTAAAAATATTGGTTTTAATCAAATACTATATTAAGAGATAATGCTCTTGGCAGACAGGCAACCTTTAAAATGTACGTGTATTTAAAAAAAAATATTATTTCATTTGAAAGATTGCCAGCGAATTCGATAGTTAAATACTCAATCAATAATGAATTGACACTGACTACAAATTTGAATGATAACCATTTAATTTTCTTCATTAGTAGAACAATGACTGCCTACTTATGTACGTACACGTATCCATTGTTGCTTCGATAGTTGTGCAAGAGTATTTAATTCTTTCGATCGATTTTTTATGCAATTCCAAGCAGTCTTCCTGATTCCACAGTCGTATAGTTTGAACCGGACAAGGTTAACGCTGATGATAGGCAGTGTAAACAATCAAACTTTTTATTCTATATTCTGTTGTTGCGTAATTTGAATAGCGTTTCATGGCCATTGTCTTAACCTTTCAATATCGAAACGTGATCATAACACAGATTGTATCTCTTCACCAAATTGGACTACGCTACATCATCATCCCTCTGGGGAACCGAAAAGCCTATGACCTCGCCTCTGTTGGCTAGTTTGATCTATGAGTCTTGTCGAATCACATTGGTTTATTCATCTCGAATACGTATTGACTACGTTTCAATAATTTTAACCGCAAACGAGCCTTGAAATCAATACTTATCTTAGACAATAACAGCGTTGTATTTACCACAATGTCGTAAAGTAAAATCTTAATTATCCCGTAATTCTGAGATGCAACTGGCCCGGTAATGCCAGCGAAAAACATCTCACCATACATCTCAAGTCGGTTCAAAAAATCCAGAACTTAAAATTTAAAAACTCCTTAACTAAATATGCAGAACATAAAATATTGTAAAATCAATTTCCATCATCGCAATAAAAATTAAATCTCATGAATTACAAATTCCAAACCTTAAAAAATAGAATTATCTTAAAATTTCAAACTCGATAGTGAAAAACTCTAACGGGCATGTTTCTGCTCTCCTGGGATCTAATCTATATTGGCAGAAACGCTTAACTTTGTTGGGCAAGAAGGCTACCCTTATTGAACCAAAGGTTTAATAATTTTTTATAGCTTGTTTTTCATTAATTTAAAATAAACTTATTTCTTAAGTGTTTCTATAAAATAATTCTAAAATCCATATCACTGGTGTACACTAGTCCTAAATAAAAACAAACCTTTTATAATCATTATATAAACGTTGTTGTTTGCCAATTTTCCATACATTGCAGCAATCTCCCGCCATCAGGTTTCATGTATTCATTGTAATGTGTATTTTATCGAAACATTTTGTTTAAAATAAATAAATATTTCAGTAACTTCAATTCAGTCGTGCGGTGTTCAACTTTTTTTTTAATCTCGACAAAATATTACTTGTCTCAATACGCAGCGACATATTTGAAACCGCCGTCGCCGCCGAAGCCTTTATGCCAATATATTGAAATATTTTCAATTACTCTTGAGATTTCTGTGTTTACATATTTATTGTATCACGTATATTTCCCAATATTTTTAATACATCACAACTGTGATAAAGCTACATTCATATGTCATCTTTGCTTATTATACAATATTTCGCTTACTTAAAATTTTAAGTAAACTTAGGATTTTTATCGTTATCTCTACCCTTGACCGACAGCCGAAAAGTTCTTTATTTTTAAGGTCTCATTATGATTTTATTTTTGTTCGTTAATTAAGAAGACATTATGCTTATATTTTCGTCCATTCTCACTTTTTAAATTAGCCTTGCTTTGTTACTTCATAGCCCGAGTGTTGAATAGATATTGTTTCATACGTCTGAAAAAATAATTAGTTTTTTTAAACCTCAAGTACGTCTTAGTACAAAGCAGTTTGAACAATGATATTTTCCCATGTATTTTCTAATCCTATACCTACACAATTTGCCTCGTGTTGGGCAAGATTTAAAAAAAGGTTTTAAACAGATCAATTTTAGTTAATTATCTCATCCGTTGAAAGTAAGCTACAACTTTATCCACTTAAAACACGCTGAACAAACGGAGATTAGTTTCGTTAGTTTTCTCTCTTGTTTCTGTGCTAACCGGATTGATAAATTGGCTTAGTTGATCCTATGTCGACTAGACTATACTATATTCTATATCGTAAGCTTTCGAGAATGTAGTTTCAGATAGAATAATCTGTTCTAATATCGCAATATTCAGCATCTTCACAGTAAAAATAATTCATCATTCTGTACGATAAGATGTGTCAAATACAAGTAAAGAATTTTTATTTCTCAAGGATTGCGTTGTATGATCATTTCGTCACTTTGAGTACCGAATTACATGTAAAATTAGTATCAATTAAAATAATAATTCTAACTCTTTGAAAATGAGTTTCACAATATATCTGTGGCAGTCGTTATTGATTGATATTTGACCTTTTTTAGTGTTGAAGCTATCAATATTTATTGTGTACATTCGTTCTAAGTTTTTGGTATTTGTTAAAACACTTTTTTGTCCGTTTATAAGTTACCGTAATATAAATGTTCAAGTAAAAATGTTTTAAAATTATTGTTGTTTTAATTTATTGTGAAAATTCATGATTTCTATTCCAATTCATCATTTCCGCTAAATTTTATTAATACGTATGTGATTGTTGGAATGGTTATTTTAATAACTTAATATTATTTTTGCAAAAAAGGGATTCATTAAAATGTGCAATGGTTTTAATTAACCAAGCTAAATAATTCCTCCTGTTTAAAAGATGAAAACAGATAAGTTTAAAAAATGTATAGGAACGACAGTATCTAGCGGTATTCTGTGCAGAAATCAAAACGTTATAGTCATTTATGTGACATCAATAATGGGCTCCCAGTTTCTTATGTTGTTAAACCTCACCTAGAACTTACCAACTGTAATAATCATATTAAGTAATAATTTAATAACGCGTCCGTCTCAAAGCAGGTTATAAAATTATTTAAACAACGGTCGTTAAATTTAAGAGCTAGTCTCTTTTTCATTATATGAAAAATACATCCGAAAACAATTTTTAATATAAAGAATAGTCTCTGTTTAACTAGTATATCTGAAGATTGGTTATAAATTATGAGGAAGGATATATTGACTCAAATATATACCTTTAAATTATCTAAATCACCATTTTCCTTAATGTTTACTTTTCTTCATATTTTGAAAGTTCATATATTGTTTTCGATGACAAAATATTTTAACCGCATGCATGATATGCATTTGTTATTTTTGTTAATTGGGTGAATTGAAATAATGGTGTAACAAGGTTTATTTTTTAGCGATCCTCGGTATGATCAGTTTTGTACTCAATTATAAACTCGTCTCCCAGGATGCTGTTTGTGAAAATATAGCTTTATGACATAATATTTTGCTATTAATAAATTATATATAAAAACCCTTATCCGCACCCCAGTGGAGCATAGGGCATTGCATTATATAAACACAGTGTTATTTTTGACCGTCAACACACGAAGGAAAGGTGATCAGCCCTCCGCTTCAGGTACCAGTCCAGGGTAATACTGAATAAATATTAGAGTGAAAAAATCACTTATGTTTATTTAACCCCCCCTGGGAATCGAACCCGGGACCTCCAAAACTCATTCTACTTCATTAATTCATTCACTTACGGATCTTAGGCTCATTCAAAACGATTTATCGATCGTGACGTTTGCGTTTATAATTTTCTAATACAAAATATTGATATTTCTGGGTTGAATATGAAATATTAAGGTAACATAATAAAATAATTGTTATCGATGTTAACAAATACTTTGTCGTACTGAGTGATTGATTGCGATTCGTCGATAGTTTATTTAGTGTCTGAAATGAGGGCTTAATATTGTAAACTAGGATATATAAAAATATATATATGATTAATTTCGTGAAACTAAACTCGACTCTATTGAGTGCTGAATAATAAGCGAAATGTGAACATTTAATAAAATTGTAAACCAAAAATATTCATGCTTTATTCAAATTACGAGAGCTCAATACATTAAAAATGTGCCTCTCTCGTCATGGATGATGCAGTGTGCAGTATTTTTAGGTCATTTATTTTTAATTGGCTTGGTTTTTGCTTCATGACTTCTTATTCAAATCATTATATATATTTTTAAATATTGTGAAACTGAACAAAAACCTTTTGAAAAGAATTTTGCGTCATTTTTGTTGTTATTGTAAACGAGCAAGTCCAACCGGTGACTTGAAAATTGAAAACGAATTTTAACAATTCGGCCTCCCTTGTTACACCTGACAAGTTGACAAGAAAATACTCGATGACGTCAAATGTTATCAACGCGTTTATAAGCTATTTTACCGAGCGAATTTCGCATAAAATAAAACGTTTAAATATATATACGTAGACCCGCTACTATACAGTGAAAATTCGTTGCCCTATTTCATTACAAAAAAATATACAAACAAATAATAAATAATTTATAAAGGATTTATATTTTATGTATGAAAATGTGTCAAGTTTTTATTCTTCTGGGCATATTGTCATGATTAATGCGTCTGCAGAATCTTGTAGATTTATTATCCGCAACTGCACACACTCAATTTTAAACCAAGATGTTTTCACAAGCATACTTCATACCTCGGTCCTTGTCGGCATTGCCTGACTATCCGCAGAGGATATCTCAGACCGTCAGATTGGTAATCGAAAGCCGTTGTATTTGGCATTTGCGGGATATATCATCCCTCCAATAGCTTCACTTTCCAACGAAGTATAAGCTAAATTATTATTGGACGCGCCCGCTGTCGGACCAACGAGAAATATTGATATTGTTGAACGAGATTAGCTCCGAGGTAATGAATCCGGAGGGGAAAATTATATACATTTATTTGCATTTACAAAAAATAATGTACTTTAAATCATACCAATTTGTACCTACTGGCAATATAGTCTGTGTATTTTATACTTTACGGTACACATATATTACGTACTAAGTATTTTACAATAATTTTTACTATATACATTTTAATATAATTTAATTAATGTAGATCGAATAGTTTTTTTTTCCTTAATGTTAGCTAATTATTTTTATTGCAGTTGTTTTTTTACTTCTTTCTCTATCTCCTCTTATATATTTTTTTGTTATTACAATGTATTTTGTTTGTTACAGCTAAAATCACTCGTGAACTCGGAGGCTTAGTAAAAAAAATAAAAAGAAAAAGTATTTTACATAAGCATTTTATACTTTTTAGTTTTGTACACTCACATTTCTCAATGGAACTCTTTTTTGCATAATAAGAACTTTATTGGTTTTCACACTTTTATTTTATTTGACTAGTGACCGGGATTTATCAATACGATAAAACCCGATCACTGGTCACATAAAATATAATTGGAAAAGCTGTAGAGTTGTCTTGTTATATGTATTTCATGCTGACTACGTCAGGGATGGCAAAGTTTTTATTTCTTACACAAATGAAATAAATAGTACGCTGCCCTTGGTCTAAGTTATTGATTGATAGTATTTTTTATTAATTAAGTGCCCCAAAATTGATCCTTATTGCGTCTAGGTAATTCAAGGTCCCGTGTTCATTAATTACTAGTACGTTTGAGTATTGATTCCTGCCGTACCTTTTTTCGTGCCTACCTTCTTAATAAAGTACGATGTACCCTATTATCGACACTTTAATTGGTACAATGTATAATTAAAATGTCATTATGTTTTCCCGACAATATAGTGCAACCGTCAGAGCAATACAAACATTTTTTTCTAATTACTAATCAGCTGTTTTTAAAATATGTTTGGATTGAAAATTTAATTGCATCTCGCTGTTGCTTCTTAGAAAAATAAATCTCTTAGGAGTGCTAACAGAGGCGGTGCAGTTATTAAAATCAGCCATTGTATTTCCTCCATTTTAATTGCTACCTGGGGAACGGGGGCGACCCAACAATTCACAAGTAATTAACGCACGAACTGCTTATAATTATTTATTTATTTTCTCGACTTTATCCTGACCCACGCAGTGCGCGCCTGTCGCTCGAGTACAGGTGGGCATCCAATCCCCGATCATTTTAAGAGTAATCCAATTATATGAACTGCAATTAGTTCCGATAGTTATTACTGGGTTAGTCCGCCTGGTATTCCTCCTCAAGATTTCGGTTTTGTGGTTGGTCAGGGCGCAGGGGAGAGATGGCCTATCGGTAGGGGAAGTCTCCTATTGGGACTAGGATCCCTCAGTAGTATTCGTAACTTTTCTGCCACTTTTACCCTGGGCATTAGAACAGGTGATTAAACTTTTTATATAATAAGTTAAACCTATATGTCTCGCTGACGGTGAAGTTTATTAGCAATGCTATATTTTTATCTTTGCTCGCTAATTCCTTTATATAATTAACTAGTTATTATTTGTGTGGGTACATATGGATGTTAAGAGCTTCTAACCCGGACCTGTGACTTGAATACTACAACGTAAATGGGTTTATTCTCGTAGCTCATATCTTATTAAACTACATCTTGCAATATGTCTGAATAATATTCTTCATGTGCCATCTTCTATCGAATTTTGGTGACTCATCCTATTCACGGTTGCATAAACCAGTTCTGCCAAACTACACATGTAATGTCTCATGAGATGTACAGATAATTGATTGAAAATTTGATTTTGTTTGTCGTTATTTACCGAAGCCTTTGCTGGCATTTGTTTATACAGAAAGATTCGATTATTCAATCATTGGGGAGAAGAATAGTAGAAGAAAACAAGCAAATTCGAGCAAATCATAAGTACATAATAATGGTCTATCGTGAAAGAAATATACTAATAAACATACTTAGTCTCTCAAAAACTCCCAAGCGCTTTTTTCCTCTGCACAATATTCTCTTATTAGATCCATCGTCTACTTTTGATACCCAATTATATTTTCTGTAGATATATGTTTGTTTAAAAAAATACCAACGTTTCATTGGTTATTTAAGATATACCCTCTTTTTTTACTTTGAGTCGATCATTCGACAGTTGAGTGGCCCTTGACTTGTCTGGCGTTCTGACATTGGGCATGTGATTTCCAGTGCTAACAACATCACCATATTTGGCCACCAGATGCTCACAACTATGGAGCAATTATATGATCAGCCGTACATGCATACCGTGCTGTAAAGGGGAACATCACTGACACAGAAGATCGTAGAAAAATCTGTCTTTAGGACACCTTGAATGGAAAGGCATTATGAAAATTAATATTTTTTACTCTCCTCTTCTTCTTCTTATTTTAGGACTAAGTCCTGACACTCTCCGGTCCGGTCCTGGGAGGTGGAAGACCAGCTATCCCTCCATCGTTTAGGTGGTCTTCCTGGGGGTCTGATCCCACTTATGCTGGTGTCCGCTGCTATCCTCACCATTCGATCCGAACTCTCTTCCCACATGATTTCTCCAGAAACGTCTTCTTTCTCTTCCCCGTCGCACAACATCTTCAACATCAGATTTTCTAACTCTGTCGCGAAGTGTTAGGCCTGCAATGGGTCGTAGAGTCTTCATTTCGGATGTCCAAAAAAGGCTTTTTGTTCTCGCGGTGTCGGCTCTTGTTTCCGTGCCGTATTTTTTTCAATTTTCTTTTATTGTTTTTACTAAAACAACAACAAAAACTGCCGCCCTTGGCCGTGATTAAAAAATATATAAATTTTTAAATGAATATTTGTAAAAAAAATGTAACATTACTGCAATTTTCACATGATGTTTGAGTCGTGAAAAAAAAAACAGTGAAAGGGGTCTTTTTTGGTTCACCTTAGTGGTGTCATTTTTTAGCTCCCAACCGGTTGATTACAATAAGCCCCCGACCTGATAAATGTATAAATATACCATACATAATAAATACATCGTCCCGTATGCTTTATTCAGAACCAATCGCACAAATGCGACTGTTTGCAAATTGGCATCCATGAAAATACATAAAATACGTTTCCAATACGACCTCATACGTATTCGTGCATTTCTCGATAGTAAAGGTTCCTTACAAGGTCAACTTGCTACGCTACAACTCACGCTAGTATTTATTTTCTCATACATATTTTATTTATCGTCTTTGTAACAATTTAATAATAGTATTAACCATTTTCCCATGCATTTTATAAATAAGTTAATGCATCATGTGTTTTTTTTTTATTAATTCTGATTACATCAAACGAGTCTTTCATCAAATCTAATTTTAATTCAGTTGTGATTGATGCATTATTTATGGTGTAGTATAATATACATCCGCACTTCCGCTGCAGACGGCAATGTTGTTAAATTAACAACTGTTAATTAAATTAAAAAAATTAACTTATTGAAGAGTTAAACTTAACCTTTGATTTTCGTACTTGCAAAAAATAACAAATTATAGTACGCTCATAATTCATTCGCCGAGCTAACGAAAAATTTACATTTTTAAAATTATTTTATTCTTCTAATGAATACCTATCTTTAGTTGCGTATGTTAATAGTGTATTTTCTTTTCTGTTCTATTCTTTTGTTGCTTCCCATTGAGATAGCGTGAATGGGGCACATTGATTATTTTATTGTTTAAAATTTTCTGGGGCAAGTTACCGCGTGTGTGGTGCCCCAGTAACATCTGTATTGCTTTTCATGAACATTGAAACGCCATTAAAGAAGGAAAAAAACGTTATATTTTTTTTACGCTTTTGAAACTCGCATCCTATATTAGAATATATTTTTATTTTATTTAATATTGTTACAAAAAAGTTTACAATTTAATTAATTTCTACTTGTAACATATCTTACCATGCTGTTCCTCTCCAAATAAGAGACTAAGCTCTTGAGCTTGGTGAGGGACTTACACTCATTGTTTATTTTTTTATACTTATGAATGATATTATATAATACTTTTTTTGTTCGAATTTAATGTTTAAAAGGCATTAATATTTTTATTTATTTATTATAAAATTTCTCATTTATTGTTTCGGCATTAACTTTGTGGTAAGACATGTTACAATGATTAAAGAAAACACTTCGTTTTTTACCACTTGAGTTTTATTATAGACTACATGTTTCAGAAGTTAAACTTCCATCATTCAGGTCTGTATAGTAACAGTATGTATGTTATTATACAGACCTGAATGATGGAAGTTTAACTTCTGAAACATGTAGTCTATAATAAAACTCAAGTGGTAAAAAACGAAGTATTTTCTTTAATCATTATAAAATTTCTCTGTTAGTCATCGCATAAAAAGAAATTTAGTGGGATAAAAAAACAGTTTAATAAAAACTCTTTTTGACCTTTTTGTGTACTTTTTGATAAATAATTCGCAAAGCCTGTATTTAAGAGGCTTGTCTACATATGGGATAGTAAGGACAAGGCAAGATATGATAAATACATCAATTACACCCAGACCAATTGAAATTATGTTTATTTTAAATTTCACTTTTCAATTACCTAGAATCTAACCCGCAACGCCAGTTTCGTAGTCAAACGTCTACCCAACCACGCCGCGACGCCTGCTCTGACTAAAAATATATATAAAAAAATTAAACGTTTTTTTTTATGTAGCGTACTGCTTGATTGCTATTACTACCCGGTCCTAATTTATAATATCATTTCATACGAAAACTTTATTCTTTAATTACGGCCTATTGTATTGGTATAATTTTATGAATCAATCGATTCTATTTAATTTCATAATTGAATTACCGCTTTTCGAGTTATATCTCTACTCCATGGGAAATATAACACATTGTAAGCCTCTTTCATGTGCCGCTTTCTGTGGAGTATGGGTTACTTATGGTATACGTACGTAGTATTATGTGGTGCCTTCATATTTGGGCCACAGTGCGGTTCAGATTATATTGTTCAAACGCCTTAGGTATCTATTAACAATAATTGGTACATTATGCCCAATTAACTCGATAGTTTGGGATATTAAAATTTTACGTAACATGTCGTTATTGTGTATAAGAAATAATAATTGTAATTATATACTGTACCTTATTGCTCTAAAAGTTGCGAAATGCACAAACTCTGAGCTAGGATATTGTTGCATGCGTTCCTCGAGATCGACATCTGCTAAGGTTACATCTTGGCCGGTGATCCAAATGTCGAGGGTTAAATTGCGTCAACGTACATCGAAATTACACCAATTAACCGTCGCACATTTGGTTACTTTTATTTATTTTGTTTTTATTATTTAAATCATTTTTAGACTATTTATGTAGCGCCGTATTCACAATGAATTTTCTGACACCATTACAGAAGTCAGCTTCCTTAGATTGCTGAGGAATACGGTTTTGATCATTAAAAAAATGGATGATTCAAATAGCTCCATTTCCGTAAAATATTACCTTAAAGGCAGGCGGTTCACTGTGATTAAATTGGAAAAAGTAAAATTACGGATGCGTTTTAAGTTTTTTTTAAGCTCATCCCTCTCGCACTATTTCAAACTGCTGGTGAAAAAACATTGTATTTCATGAGTCCCGCAACGGCAAAGGCACGCTCGTCAAATTAAGTACGCTGGTTGCGAGCTGGTAATCACTTTACCATAGCCAATCGAAACGTAATACATCTATCAACCTATTCGTCTAGAATGGATGGCTCTTTTAGATACTCTGCAGCCGTGTTATATATCGATTTTTACATAAGCAGAAAGGTTTAAGGGTAGAGTTTGTACTCTACCTTTTAAGGAAATCGTGTATTCTTATCTGGAAACGCATCATTGTGGTTAGATAGCAGGGCGCGGGATTTATTCAGTTATTTTAGACCACACCATTTAATCGGTGGTGAAAATGCCTCGATATACATATTTTAATTGAATTTATGACTCAATCCGTACGTGTCGAATCCAAACCACACTTATAATGCATTTAATAAACTAGATTTTTTGCCGAATAGGTGCTAGGAATGTGATCATTACCCAGTTAATTGAGGAATGAAAGAACGTTAGAAATTTCACGGAAAAAAATAAGCAATGGTTGCGCATTGCATATTATACAACAACAACAAAAAAACAGATCAACGCAAAATGACGGGTTGCGCACCGAACAGAGAATGTAATGTGACTTAATAATGCTATGTGATGATCTTTAGCTATATTTTTATGCGTATAGTTATAGCTTCCCAATGAAATAATTATCACTCAAATCATAATAATTAGTACCAATAACTGTTATAATGTAAGACACAATTCATTTAAAAAAAAATTACTTTGTTGCCTGTTTCTTTTTTCCACGATGTATCGTGATGAAGTCGTCAAATTCAAATAAGACTGCGGTCGTATTTTTTCACTGCACGCCATGGATCATATTAAGTTAAAACATTGTTATGACTCTTTGGATTTATTGTTATTTCGCAATAAATGATCGTTCACGATACAGTGCGATTCATTTAATCTTATTCACAATACCCGTTTTGTATCGCGTTTAGATTCCTCCTTACCTTACACGATGATATGAAAACGTTCGCGGAATGCCATACAAATAATACAAGGAATACAATCCCGTACAAAGCACATTCTGTTTGTTGAAGATGCGATTTATATGGCGCTCGTTTGAATTGACTTCCTCGCATTGTTCGGTGTTGATCATAATAGGTACAACGCCACGCGAATTATTAAGCTGAAGACAATTTGATTAAAACATAAATCGGCGCAATCGATTCATCTCCTCTTGTACCAATCAAACTCGCTATGAATAGTTGTTTCAACGCTTTCGCGAAACAAAGCCAATAAATGTTAAGAATCACACTCTGTAGTAAGAATTATGTGGAATTGTTTGTATTGATTGAATTTGCTTGCTTCTGGGATAGTAATAAATTTATCACTCAACATCCCTGATCCCTTTTGTCTGTAACTGCTAATGAACACAAAAAATAAAACCACTTCTACTCAAGCTCTTTTGCCTAACGGCCAAAATATTTTCAATTTTGTTAAGTAGATAGTGTTTTAGTGTTAATCAGTGTTCAAAAAGCAGTGGGTAGCTTCGAAACCGGTAAACATCGGTTATTAAGTTATAATAAAATATTTACAGTGATTTTAAAACAAAGTTATATTTTAATTATATTATAGGTTTAACATTTTATCAACAATCTGCCCTGATTGAGTTATGCCATAAAAATAATAATTGTTTCTGTAGTCGTTTTATGGTTCTTTAATTACTTTCGGGAAAGAAATTTCTTAAGAAGATGTAATAAACATCCTTTGATATAAACTTTCATATGAATGACGTCAATTCAGTTGTGCTTACATATGTTCAACTTCGAAAAAAATTATCCAATTTCGATTTGATTGTATCAAACTTTTTATATTCATTAAAAAATATGTCTTGCGACACTTTGATGATGACCTTTATTTTGTAATTATTTCCTGAAAAACTACCTAATTAAAAAAAAATATATTTACCACCGTAAATTAATTTTATTAATATCCGATGCCTTCCAGGAAACTTGCTTGCACAGGTTAATTGTGCGCCTTCGGGTTGAGCTTGTACGATGATGGTATGTATTTGCGTAATCTTGTCGTGGTATGTGTAAAAAGAAATGATAAACTAGATATAATTTATGTAATACGTACCACCTACCTGAGTATTTTTAAAAGACATAAGACAATTACGTTTAAAACATTTTGAGTGTATCCAAATACTTGCTCACAAATATGGGTTTCTCCACTTTATGCAAGTTTTTTTTACATATCAACATAGATAAAGAATAAAATGGAAGACTAGGTATTTACAGGGTTTATGTCTTGTCATAGGCAGGTCAAGTGATCACTTTACACACGTGTCACATTCACCATTCTACCCATGATTGACAATTAGGCACATTAGGGGAGAGTGCCCATGGATGGGACGTTTTTGATTTTGCCTCTCTAGTTCTTCTCTGTAAAATAAATCACAAAAAGTAAACGTGGTTTCTCTTTATTCAATCTTTTAGCTACAAATATGCCATACTTTGTTTTCTAAAAAAATTAACCTAACTGCCTGAAAAATCGATTTCAAATAATGTCCTAAAATGTCCCATTCATAAACACCCTCCCATGAGAGGGACACCAGTATACCATGAATGGGACATTAATTAAAATGCTAGATTGATAGAATAATTATATTTCAAAACAAAAATCATCTATAGACACTTTCGTATAATACGTAGACACATGTAAAAGAAATTTTATTAAAAAAATTTGCAACATTTTTGGCAAAAAAATTTTTTTTTTCATGGGCCACAAAATTTATATTTAAGCCATTGCATAAAACTATATTGATATTCTCCTTCACATATGTGACACTTATTATCCTCCTTTCCTTTTGTTTTTGTCAGTGATACACCTTCTATTTCAACTGATTTATCTGAACTGATCTCTGTCATCACTCATTGAAATATTTTGTTGAAAACTGAGTTTTTTTTAAACTCTTTTAGCGTTAGGCTTATTTTATGGTCTATCTATAGTTTTCATTTTCCATTCTTCAATAATTGTATTTTCAAAAACTTGTCCTTTTCTGAAGTGTCAGATATTATACTTGATTTCCCCTTACTGATTTATTTCTGTACTGTAGAACATATACTTCCAGCTGAATTTAAATACGTGGAAAGTATTTCTTCTCGCTTCAGACTAAACTAACTAACTAAAAAAACTAACTTACCATCACGCAGCTTCCCCGCAGGGATAGGTAGAAAGAATATAACGCCACACCACTCTGTCTTTGCAAACATTCTTTTCGCCTCTTCCACGTTCATGCATCTCCTCACTCATACCCGCCAATTGTTACGACTCCTAACCTAACCACTTGCAACTATTTGGCTTACCTGATCGTGCCATGTTTTTCTCAGTCTTCCTCTGCTCCTTTTTCCAATAACATTCGCCTAGTAAATTTGTTTAACCGTTTTATCCTCACTCATTCGTTCTACATGTCCAAACCATCTCAACACATTTTTCTTAATTTTATCGATTATGCTTATCTCAGCTTTGCATTCCTTCCTTATTTCACTATTCGAACATCTATCATACATCGTTTTGTCGCACATTCTTCTGAGAGATCTCATTTTGACTGCATTCAGTCTACTTTCATCCTTATTTTGCCAACTCCATGTTTCACTTCCATACATTAGAGTTAGAACCAGGACTCCGTTATGCACTGCCAGTTTAGCTTCCGCTGATAGGCTCTTTTATTTCCTATCAGCCTTTACTTGTTTGACATGTCTATAAAGAGAAGATTTTCCTATTGCATATGTCTTTGCAACCGACCTAATATTTTGCTTTTATTTAAAACCTCTTCTACAGCAGCTTCAATTAGAACGTTGGTGATTGATGGTGGGTGAACGATGCCGTGTTTTTGGCATTTTAACCTAAAAACAATATAATATTTACAATGCGTGTAATACAAACGAGTACAAACAATTTTTAATATAAATTAAAAGTATTCGCCATGAATGGGGCAATTTTCCCTTGAGTGGGACCGTCCCATTCATGATCACTGCGCGCGTCCCATTCAAGGAAATGCGTGATTTTTAGAAAAATAGATAAATCGATACATTTATTCTAAAGTAAATTTGATGAAACATACTTTATAATATCCTGAGAGAACCAACTTAAATAATTGTATATATCAATTGCAGCACTTATCATAACCTATATGTACAAACAAAATCAAATTGCAATATATAATTTACTTTTTGACGCAAAAAAATTGTAACACGTCTTACTCGCTTCACTGTCTGTCGAGAACTGAGGTTTGAAGATTAATCTGTCTAATATCGTAGCGTTAATGTTGGGTAATTTTTTATTTTTTTTTGTAACAATAGTTTGGGCTGGAGGACGATTGTCCCATTCATCCTCTGTCCCACTCATGGGCACTCTCCCCTACTCTAATTTTTGTAACTCATACACATACATCATCAATCTGAATCAAAGTGATCACTTAACCAGCCTATGACTGGTCATAAGCCCAGTAAATAACCAGATTTATATATTCTTCTTCATCTTTATTCAGATGTCAGAACGTACAAATACTTTGGATTCAAAGGAAAAAGGCTGACCCAGATTCATCCTGTAAACTCTAGTACAATACGTTGACCACTACACCACAAAGATGGACATTAAGTTCGCCACTGAATCGATTATTTTTATATTTATAGCTTCTTTGTGAAATATTTTGTTTTCCTTAAATACACCAACAACAAAAAACAGCAAATATAAATAAAATCTAACGTTTATTTTTTCGCAAAATGTCTTTTCATGTGACGATGGTTCCAGACCTTTCATCGGTAGTATTTCAAGAAAGGAAATATTTTCTCTTCGCCCGAGCATTTCGCCTTTTTATATGTATTGGTAATTTTGTTAATAGCCCCCGTCGGGTTTGACAAACGTTCGTGACCAGTCCCGAACTCACTTCCGCCCCGTAAATCCTGTCAAACGAGACCCCCCCCTTATTCCGAATCGCGATTCGCCCCCGTGCTTCATTCGGAGCCATATTTTGTTTTGAATATCGGCAATCGACCTGTTTACCGAGTTCGCGCCCCTCACCCCCTTTGGTCCTCACCCTTCCTCCCCCCCCCATTCTCTCCCCCCCCTTCCCACGCCGATACTTGATCCACAAATTAAAGGTCGGCCCGGTTCACATGGTTATGTTAAATCGAGTGGAACGACAAATGCTGCCTGTGTTTTTTTTCTTGCCTGTGCCATTTTTCTCATGTGTGTACGTTACATATCCTTATCATCGATAGTAATATTTGGTCATTTATAAAGCGCCTTTCTCTATGGCAAATCTTTTCAAATGAGGTTTCCCTGATTTTACTGAAAATTCCAGTTAATTTTTTTTTAAATTAAAGTTCAAAAAAAAATCTTGAAAAACACCACGCCGCTTCTCCGCGGGGTTAGGCAGAAGGAATAGAACGCCACCCAATATGTCTATCCTTTCTTCACTCATTCGATTCACATGCCCAAACTATCTCAACACACCTTTCTTGATTTTATTTTACTGATTAAATTGCCTTCACATAATATACGATCAAGATAACGCTGCGCTATCTGATGCAGTACCCCGCGCACCATATGAAAGTGGTAGAAGTAGAAGAAATACAGACGAGGTGTTTTTAGGTACGTTTTGTTTTTTTAAGAAAAGTTTGAAAATTACAGCTTTATCAGTCGTATTTAAAGAAAAAATAATGTTTTCGTATAGGCTAACTTCAAGAGAAAAAAATCAAGACCAAAACATTTCTTTTTGATGACTGCTTACAATGGGATGATTGTATTTAGAGCCAAAACATAAATTTTATATTATTATCTGAACTAGAGTTCAATATTTAACGAATTATTCCTTTGTTTCGATTATAATATAAATATTTACTCTCGCTGTGCCATATGTGACAGCAAAACTATGTGACAACATACTATGAGAAAAAACCCATGTATCACAATATTTTATACTATAGTTGACTAGACTAATTATAAACACACTAATTTAATGTCAACATTCAGTTAGGTAACTTGCAAACTTACTAACTTTGTTTCATTAGTTTTTTTTTAAACAAAACTAATTATACAAGGGATGTAGAGAGGTTGTAAATGTGTTAGTCCTTTTGTAGAACACATTTTCGGTTAATAAAATACCTAATGTGGACAAGAATGAAACAACGTTGTTTGCTTACTTCGACTTCCCTTTCACGCTTCTTCTTTGTTAATTTCTTTTTAAAATAAATTATACTGCTTTTATGGGTTACTGGCAGACTACTAAAGATATTTAAATTTTCCGTGTGTTTTCTTAAAGGATTTGTTCAAATTAATGTTTTAAGGGGTTCATTTTTAACTACGTATGTTTTAATAATTTATTACATCACTGAACATTTACTTTTTTCTTATATTTTCAATGAGAATAAAAAAAATCAGGTTATGAAAATTTTTGTACTATGGTTATCAATCATGGGTGGAATGGTGAAAGTTACACATATAAAGTGATTACTTAAACTGGCCTATGACAGGTCGTCGTAAGCCCTATAAATATCCAGGATATCATCTTCTTCCTCGTCTATATTGAGATGTCAATAAACTTCTGAGTGAAGAAACCCATATTTGTGAACAAGGATTCGGACACACTCAAAATGTGAATAAAAATCTTGACCTTTGATCTGTTATCAAAGAAATATTTGTTAAAATTGAAATATAAAAACACTTGTTTTTTTACCACTTAAGTTTATTTTATTATGACGACTAGTTTCGGAAGCTATGCTTCCTTCTCAGGTCTAAATGTAAGTTTACATTTAGACCTGAAGATGGAGGCATAGCTTCCGAAACTAGTCGTCATAATAAAAAAATGAAGAGGTAAAAAAACAAGTGTTTTCTTTAATAACTTCGAACCCTTTTATTCTTGTTCCAATTTTGTTTCTAAAAAACAACGCTTAATATAGATTTTCTGTACGTTACGTATGGAAAAAATCAAAACAACAATAATCCACGTACTGGCTCTTTTAGTATAGAATAATTCCGCAACCAACTTCATTTTCTTTGGAAACTTTTCTTGTTAAATCATTTACAATGCTATATAACGTTACTTTATTATTGTAAACTTACATTTAGGCCTGAAGATGGAAGCATAGCTTCCGAAACTAGTCGTCATAATAAAATAAACTCAAGTGGTACAAAAAGAAGTGTTTTTCATTTTACAATTTCATCATGTCTCACCACAAAGTGAATGCCGAAACAATAATTGAAATATTAGTTATTAATTTTAAAAACACATTTTTCTGTCAAAGAGTACCGCGCAGAAATTTATTGTGTTACGTCTGAAAAACTGTATACTTTTCTCGGTGTATTAAAAAACAAACCTGCAAATTGAATTCAGCATTTAAGTATAAGAAAAATAATCGTACAGTATATTTGCTTTGAATTATTGGTTACAAGCACGCGTACTAAAATACTGTTTGAAATATTATTTATTATCCTTTGTCATACTACTGCGGCAAAGTAAGTTTGTATTTCTCTTCGCTAATTTAAATTTGAGAAATAGTGTTTTTTAATGTTTTAATTGGCTGTAAGTTAATCGTTCGTTTTCTCATTATTTAACGAATAGCTCGAGTTGCGAAGGACGAGGGAAGTTTCGTATTTCCTACCCCCTAATAATAATAGCGTCGAAAAGTCGAATATAATATTTCACTCCAATCGTAAAACGAAACGATGCCTTCTAAATTTAGCCTAATAGCTGGCGCTCAATAATGCCATTATTCGTATCAAAACTCGATTCGTTCGCATAAGATTTATAATATGTATAAAAAAAAAAGATTTATATAAGTAGAGATTCGGCGGATACGAAATCATATAAATACTTGGTTTTATGCTATTTTATGAAATCTCTCCATTACGACCGTCAGTCAGCCTTGTAACGATTCATTAAAAGGGTCGTGAATTATTTCTCTCTCAAATAAACATAAGTGATTTTTTTTTGACAAACTGGCACAATTAGGTATGTCAAATACTTGAAAGCGGCCGGGTCAGGAGTCGTAATAATCGTCGGGTATGTATGAGGAGATGCATGAATATAGAAGAGGCGAAGAATGTTTGCAAAGACAGTGGTCTGGCGTTCGATTCTCTCTGCCTACCCTGCGCGGAAGCGGCGTGATGGTTAGTTAGTTAGATTTTTTTCTCTAATATTTATTCAATATTACCCTGGACTGGTACCTGAAGCGGAGGGCTGATCACCTTTCTTTATGTTTTAATGATCTAGATAATACTGCGTTTATATGATGCAGTGCCCTTTGCACCATTGGGGTGTGGATAAGGGTTTGAAGAAGAAAAATTATTTCTGGTGTCAATGCAATAAATCTCCAAGAGATTCTTACTTACCAGAAAATATTTAATAAATGTACTGCCATAATTTAATCATTTTATCTTTCTGGCCTCTATCCGGATTCATGTGACGCATAGGGCACTCGTTCTCATTAAATAAACAATTTAAAAAATGATCATGAAAATAAAATGAGAAAATAAAGAAAAACAGTAAAAAATAAGTATAAGGAAGAAAGTAGTTGGACAATGCCCTAGTAAGGCGGAACAATTGTCACAAACTTTTATTTTTATTTTTATGTGTAAAAAAAATATATTCAACTTATTACACCCTGAAAATAAGTGTTTGATTTTAATATTTAAAATATAAATTATGGAACTCTACAAATTAAAAGCCAAATCAATAAATATGAGGAATGTATTATTTTTTGACATCTCATCAAAGATGAGGAAGAATATGGAAGTCTGGGCATTTACGGGGCTGACGACCGTCATAGGCTGGTTTAAGTGATCACTTTACACACATCTTCTTCATCTTTGATGAGATGTCAAAAAATAATATTAGATAATTCAGATTTTGTAAACAAGTATTTGGACACACTCAAAATGTTGCATACAAGGAATATGTTTAAAAATTCTCGGAATTAAAACTCGATAAAGGGCACCTAAAGTAGTTTCTTGTTCGATTTATCAATTTGTCAGTCCAGACTGTAGGGCGATGATATAAATTATTAAAACGAAAATAAATACTACATGTAGATGGCCATTAGTTATTGCGCGTCAGCACTGCTCGCTTCAGTTTTATTTTAGTTTCCAACGGCGATAGCCTCGTTTCTCTGCGGCCAGGTCGTAATGACACATTGCCATCTTCCGCCGCGGGTTATAAACTGCCTTCCACGAGAGCGGCAGGGGTGGGGGGATGATAACGACCCTCATAGAGTATTTATGCCGAGAGCCGTTCTAGCATGTACCCCGCTGTAACATGTGGCGGGACTCTGACCTCTAGAGACTTGGCTCAAATGCATCGATATGTAATAAATATATATTTTTTGACATCTCATCAAAGATGAAGAAGAATATGGAAGTCTGGGCATTTACGGGGCTGATGACCGTTTAACAGGAATTGCGAATACCGTCCGTAGTCTGTTTTTTAGGTCAAGGGATTTTGCATCCCTTATGTCACTGCGACCATATTAGGTCTATTGTGACTCCCTCTGTATAACAGCTCACTGCCAAGACCTACATGAGTCATATAACTCACGACCTGTCTTGGTTCTCAGAGGTCCTCCAAGGATGTGACTTCGTTTGTGAGCGAGTGCGTCACAATTTTAGAGAATGTGGATTGGCGTTTCGTTATCCTCCATACAAAATCTGCACACTGGGGAGTCATGAAGTCCAATTTTTGTCATGTGTTTCCTCAGTCTGCAGTGTAGTCTGGTTACTCTAGTTATTTCCAGTATCGTGGTACGTGAAACGGTCCCCAACCACGAAGCACTATTACGATTTGGTTTAGATGCTAATTTATGTGCCTATAAGCGTACCTTGTACTCCCGATATAAATAACGATAACTACACCCCACATTTATCATTCAGCCATCGATTTATAGTGCTGGAAAAACAAATTAGGTACTTCATTTTATCAAGGATACCTTCAGTTGACATTGCATATTTATTAAAGACGTGTACCAGCTTTAATTATATTTTTATTACTCTGCTAATGTATTTTATTTAAGAAATTGGATCAGTATTCAACAATTTAATATGAGTTCAATTTAATACGTCTGTAAAATCATTTATTTAATACTATGCAATACTTATATAGAAATCATAAATTTCCATATAACTACAAAGTAATCAGTCATTGTGAATGTGTTTTTTTGTTGTTGTTGTAATAGTGTCTAAGCTTACATTTGCCCGCGATGTTGCCACAGGACTACATCTCTAACTACAACATTTTGAGTGTGTCAAAATACTTCACAAAATCTGGATTATCTCCAATTACAGGAGTTATTTTCATATTATATTTTGACATCTCATCAAAGATGAAGAATATGGAAGTCTGGGCATTTACGGGGCTGACGACCGTCATAGGCTGGCTTAAATGATCACTTTACACACGTGAATGTTACACGTGTGTTAAGTGATCACTTAAGCTGACTAATGGACTGACGGTCCATTTGATCTTCAAATTCGTTTGAAAATGCCATAACTAGGCGAAACAATTGTAACAGTATTAATATTTATGTGTTTTTGTGAATGAAATACAACTTAGTAGACTCGAAAAATCTATGTTTGATTTAAAAATTAATACATACTTACATACATATTCATATCGTGATTTTAATATATGACAAGATTTATAGCTTAATATAACGTTTACGTGAGGGCGATGTGTAATTTGGTGTCACAAAGGGCCGCTATACTTATTACCTTTTGAATTATCCTTAATTTCGGTGCAGATTCAGCGAAACTCCATAGCCACCGGATGCCGGACGCGGAAGCCTCTCTTTTCCGACATCTTATCCCATCCCCAGGACATTTGCCGGTCGTGTTCGGGCTATTATGTGCACTGCGCACTACGACCGCTACTACACGGGGCCTGGGCAATTGAGATAATACCACCCCGAGAGCGGGCGGATATTGATCTTCCCGAAGGATTCTGCGACTGAATAATATCGCTTATTATCGGTCGTTTTACTTTATTTTATTTCTGTCGACTGCCTTTTTACCCACCTGCAATCTATTGGGTCCATTGCAATTGTTAGAAACTCTCTTGTTATATCGCTCACTCCTGTCAAGTCATAAATAAAAAATCGTCAATTTTCAGTTGTGCATGTTTTCGGAATGCCCAGAAAATGTACTATATCCCAGCAAAAGAGGCATATTTGTAACTTAATATTTACCTGCTACAGGGCTGAAAGTGTGTTTTTGCATTTTGAAGAAAGGGTATTGTTGATTTTTGTTGACCTTCACAATTATGGGTTTATGTAGGCAAAGATTTGGACGCACTCAAGATATTGTTAATAAAATAGCTGGTAAAGTTTGAAATTATTCAAAATCATGCTTTCAAAGCGTCTCCTAGTATGTTAAATATTTATTTAATTCATATTTGTTACTGGATAAAGTTTTATTTAAAGTTCTGGATATCTCCACCGAAAAATTGGCATTTCGACGAGACACGTTATTTCGTATAGCTAACGTTCGTAGCTGACTAACCGATTCCCTCATGTAATGCAGCATTCAAAAGGTATGTTAATTTCGCAATTTTCGCGCAACCCAAATTTGTGGTTATACGTCTGGAAGCCCTGAAGTTTGATTCATTTACTTTGGAAAAGGCTTAAATTGGAAATCACTTCTCGCTCGCTAGCGCCGAAACAGAATCGTAAAACATCTAAGTCAACGCGATTTTATTTCTTTTAAAATAACGCCCCACTGGCTGCTTTATTCAGGATTTTTTCCGTTTCAAATTTCCCCAAAATGGAAATGAAAGTTATGATTATTTCAATGTAATGCTGCGTCTGAATTATTGAAAAAAATATTTTCAAAAAAGTATGTTTTGTCTATCACAGGTAAGATACGTGGGTATTTGAATTTGGCGTTGTCAAAATTTCAAAGCTATTGGTGAAAAACTAAGAGATTTTGAACGCACAAACATCTCCTTTTTATTATTTTTTTTGCACATATGGAAAGCTTATCAAAGGCTGCGTGGGATAAGAAGTAATACTCCATAAAAATAAAAATTCTCATCCACCCTGGGTGACTAAAACGGAACTTCAAAATATAAATAAACGAATAATATAAATTTGTCGTTTATATAAAAGCATTAAATAATGGCTCAAATCTTTTTCCTTTCAACTCATAATTTCATCTTAGTAAATTTATTTCTTCTGCGCTTGAGATTTCATTCCAATGTTTAAAAGTACTCAAACCTATCTGTATTAAATTGACAAAGAGGATCCGTATATACCTAATTGGATGTTGATGTATGATTGTCGACTTACCAGTCGACAATTCGCCAGTCGACTGGTAACAATGAATTATATTAGAATTTTGTAGTCCTAAATTGAAAATTTATCATTTGAGTACTTATTTCTGCTGAAGATATTTTTGACTTCTAGTCCACTTGAATGAAGAATAATGTGTAGTTTAAATATCACCCGAGGGATTAGTATATTTATCTGTCCCACGTTAATAATAAATAATAAATAAATACGGCCAATTTATATAGCGCCGTTGTCGTGAAAAATCACCTCAAGGGCGCTGTACATTTTACAGTAATTTTACCTTTTTGCTGTTTTCCATTCTCACATTACATTATTTGATATTTACGTATAGATACACAATGCCAGCAATGTCTACAAGTAAAATTTTAAGTGAAAATTTGGATTAATTCTGGTTTCTATGGAAAATAAATCTGGAAAAAGTGGGCTTTAGTTAAGATCGAAATGCGTAATAATTCTGGGTAGATCTCTGATTCGGGGTGAGTTGTTCCACGCTTCAGTACCAGCAACGGCGAAGGCCCTATCACCAAAATTTATATCGGGACAACGCTTGGACTCCGATAGTCTACTGATAGATGATGTGCTTGATGATGGAAGGGTTGCCTATCTTTCGTTGACTGTCACAGGATAACAAAGCTATGAAATATACGCCGGTGCCAAAGGTGCTAAGGGACACTCCAGCTGACCATTCGCATTTCAGCAGTTTCTAGTTGCCCTATACACTCTCCAGCAAAACTTGAAAGTTATTCTTTCTCGACACTTCAACTAGTGATGTTCTCTTTGGTGTTCTGGGATGTGTAAAAATATTGGTGTTCCGAGAAGGAGTTTGAACCTGAATCTCCTTTTACCATTATCGGATTGTTACGATTATCATGACTCACGATGCCTATCCAGCGTATCGCAATGGTTTCGTTTGATTTTTCATAATAGTATTTCGCGATTGCGTTCGCAATAATTCAAACAAACTGGTGCAAGTCAGGACGTAACCGCTATTGCCTTACAACAAAAACTGTTACTTGATTTGAAACACGTTTTTTAAATCATTTCTCGTACTTTTGGTGTGTTCAATGAGCCGATTCGAATCGAAAAACGTACGTTTTAGATGACAAACGAGACTGTTGTGCTAATGTTTTTGTGTACGGGCACGAATCTTACTAAATATACATCGAATTTAATATACTCTATGCTGGATTATTTTCAATATATTTTTATAAGATATGAAATAATATTATGAGGAGAAAACCGCTAATTGTACCAGAATGAGTAATTCGCTCTCTAAGGCTATCTCACCGATGTGGAAGTCGACCTACAACTTGCTATTCCCTCTCTATTTCTTTTACCAGGTAACAGTACCATCCTTCATCCTGAGTTTTTGTTAAAAAGCTACTGTTTTGCATGGGTATTAAGCCTTCATATCATGTGTGGTAATTACACGAGCCAACCACTACACTTTTCACAAATTCGCAATTCACTTTTACATGTTAATTTGAGTGACAAAATTACGTCGATTTATGTCTTGGCCATTTTTTTTCACTGCTCAGTCAGTACTCACCTAGAGTTATCAAACCGTTTCTAATATAAACCGCTGTAAAAAATTACTACAGCTCTGCATTTTGTTACTCTTTTTGCATATTTAGATGTGCATAACGTTGTGTTTTATTCGCCACATCTGAGTGTGTTGCCATTAAAACAAATTCGGTACGTTGTGACGCTGAATGAACACATAACTGTCTGCCGGTTGGCTGTTGCCAGCCGCCGAGGTGTTGGGCGCTTCTGTTCCGTCCGAAATGTGTCAATTTTAATTAACCGACGCATTAACACGTGCATACATTATGCGCGCCCGATTCAAAAGGCCTTAACTGTAGTTTCATAAACCGTACGCGCATCTCTCATTGTTTTATTGTCGTGTATGGTTTATTCATTTCGGGGAGACAAAAGCAACTGTTGAGTGTCGGTTATTGCGGAATATAATCAAGCGAAAGTCATGGTCATGCATTTTACTATCTGAACTGTATTTTAGAATTTTTAAAGAGTCAATGTACGGGGCTTTTATTCGTTTGTTCAATGGTTGATTCATGCGGTATTTATAAACGTTTTTATATTGTTTTTTTTATTTGTTCATATGGAAAATTATATATTTTCTTTAATGCAAAATAATTCTTAGAAAAATATTATAAAGACGTATTTATATATATATAAATATATGTTTATATGTATATATATATATATATATATATATATATATATATATATATATATATGTATGTATATATATATATATATATATATATATATATATACATACGTATATATATATATATATATATGTATGTGTATATATATATATATATATATATATATACGTATATATATATATGTATATATATATATATATATATATATATATACATATATATATATATATATATATATATATATATATATATATATATATATATACATATACATATATATATATATATATATATATATATATATATATATACATATATATATATATATATATATATATATATATATATATATATATATATATATATATATATATATATATATATACGTATATATATATATACATATATATATATATATATATATATATATATATATATATATATATATATATATATATACGTATATATATATATATATGTATATATATAAATATATATATATATATATATATATAACGTGGTAATATTTTCCTTTTGAAAATTAAGTGTAAATAATATGTAAAGTGGGTGTATAATAATAAAATAAACAATGTGTTGCTTTGTAATTAAAGTTTATTCTTAATTTATCTTTATAATAATTTTTATATCTATCTATCTATCTATCTATCTTATTCTGACAGTTAATTTTTCCTATCGGATCTCTTTTGTTTAATTCTGTGCGACGCATGCGGCATCTGGTGGTAGAACTGTTTTATGTAGGTACTTTTTGTAAGTACTTAATAAAATGTATAGGTAGGTACCTAGTTATTTTATTACATCTCCCCCCTTGGGGATGAAAATTCATAGTAAAATTTTCACTCGTCCTCCGGATCATCTTCTTGTAGTGAAGGGACTGGTATAAGTTTAGTGATATGATAAAGTTTTTTTTTTTTTTTCTTTCTTTCTTTTTTTTCCTTCTTTTTTTTTTTTTTTTTTTCTTTCTTGTTTTTTTTTTCTTTCTTTCTTTTTTTCCGTTCTTTTTTCTTTCTTTCTTTTTTTGTATTTTTTTTTTCTTGACCCTTTTAAAGTAGACACAGTTTTTCTCAATCCATTTGTTTTTTTCTTTTGAATTCCTTCATTTTTATTCAGATCTCTTAAAGTATCTTCTAATATAACCAAATGTACAACTTTTAATTGTTCATCTGCATTTTTATTCGATTCTAAAACTGGATTCCGGCTTAGACAATCTACTTCTAAATTCTTCTTTCCTGGAGTATATTTTATTTCATCTTTCGTAGAAGTTTTTTCTACTTTATTTTTATTTTCATTTTTCAAGCACTGTTTCTGTGTTATTTGTATGTCTTCATTTTTATTCTGATCTTTTGAAATATCTTCTAATTTAACCAAATTTACAACTTTTAATTGTTCATCTGCATTTTCATTCGATTTTAATACTGGATTCCTGCTTAGACAATCTACTTCTAAATTCTTCTTTCCTGGAGTATATTTTATTTTATCTTTCGTAGAAGTTTTTTCTACTTTATTTTTATTTTCATTTTTCAAGCACTGTTTTTGTGTTATTTGTATGTCTTCATTTTTATTCTGATCTTTTAAAATATCTTCTAAATTAACCAAATTTACAACTTTTAATTGTTCATTTGCATTTTCCTTCGATTCTAATACTGGATTCCTGCTCATAAAATCTGCTTCGAAATTCTTCTTTTCTGGAGTATATTTTATTTTATATTTTGTAGAAATTTTTTTCACATGATTTTTATTTTTAATTTTATCACTAGTTCTTAAATTTCCATGTCTTCTTTGATTATCTTCTAATCGTTTTCTTTGATCATCTTCTGATTTTTCTCTCTCACTTCGAACATATTGTAGTAATTGTTTTAATACATCTAATGTTTCATAATCCATTTCCAATTAACAAAATTGTCGTTTTATAACGTGGTAATATTTTCCTTTTGAAAATTAAGTGTAAATAATATGTAAAGTGGGTGTATAATAATAAAATAAACAATGTGTTGCTTTGTAATTAAAGTTTATTCTTAATTTATCTTTATAATAATTTTTATATCTATCTATCTATCTATCTATCTTATTCTGACAGTTAATTTTTCCTATCGGATCTCTTTTGTTTAATTCTGTGCGACGCATGCGGCATCTGGTGGTAGAACTGTTTTATGTAGGTACTTTTTGTAAGTACTTAATAAAATGTATAGGTAGGTACCTAGTTATTTTATTACATATATATATATATATATATATATATATATATATATATATATATATATATATATATATATATATATATATATATATATATATATATATATATATATATATATATATATATATATATATATATATATATATATATATATATATATATATATATATATATATGTATATATATATATATATATATGTGTGTGTATATATACATATAAATATACATATACATAAATATAAATCCTAAATACTAGAATCATAAACTGTTTTTTTTCAATATTTTTCAATAAAACGTAAATCCTATTTCATTAGGAAAGTTCATTCTTTGTACGAAATAAATTTAAAATAATAATTCAGATAAATAAGTATGGTTTAACATTTCTCTGAGTATTCTATAGAAATAAATGCTTTTATCTGAATATTCCTGACTAAGTATTGCGCTCGCCACTTCGTCTTGAAATAAGATAATTATATTGTATAAATTTTTATGTTAGCAATAGCTGTTTCTCACTGTAATTCGTAATTTTACATCAATATAGAGGCGAAACAGTAATCACTTGATTATAATTTTAAAACTTGAAATAGTTATGTTTGTTACCTCTCGTTAAGCCTGCTGTAATCATATTGTAAAACAAATAATAAATCCTCCTGTTTACACACAAATCCAGGGTATGTTTTTATTGCAAAAGAACTGTTAATATCCTTGTTTGTAGAACATTATTTTAATTAATAAAATTACTTCGTTCACATTACCCACACGGTGAGTGTAATTACACAAATGTATTTTGTAAGTTAATGATACTTACCACGGTCCCCTGAATGATATGTGTACGTTCTGATTAATGTGACAAGCCATTTATATTGGGATTTTTCAATTAAGGTAAGTATCACTGTGTGTAAAATCTTCTTTGGTGATGATGAGTTCATATCTATGTTTTATTTTTTATAATTTAAACGGAAAAACCTTGTATACTTTTCAATTCGCTTGGCCAATAACAATACAGTAATAACATTATTTTTTGCGCGAGCTCACAATACCCATCTATGGTGGGACTAGGAGAGCATACTGTGTTACGAGTTTGATCAATATAACAGGAGTTTCAAGAATTCGGTTAGTGTGGTTGTCAATCGTGGGTAGAATTGGTGAATGTTACACGTGTGTAAATTGGTCATTTAAACCAGCCTACGACAGTCGTAAGCCCTGTAAATGTGCAGACATCCATCTTCATCTATGTTAAGATGTCAAAAAATAATGTTAAAAAAGAACTCCTAATTGGTGATAATCCGGAATTGTGAACGTGATTTGGACACACTCAAAATGTTGTTAATACAATTACTATCGAAAAAATTAAGTACGTGAAATATTTTGAAATTCTTGTACTGTAATGAAGCAACAAATAAAAACCCTATCTAATATGACTGATTTTTAAATGTTTGGTTCGTTCAGTTTTAAGAATTATGAACTGTGAAGCCCGGTATTTGATACGCCTAGATTCAAATGTACTTCATGTTATTCAAGCACAATCCTCATACTTGTTTTCTCTTTTGTTACAGGTAAGCGGTGTACTTTTCATAAGTCGATCGGTGCTGTACAAAATCAGGTATTTAATTTTTACGTGTCTTACATTTTCTTCTCTTTTCTATACTTTGTGTTTTAGTTTTCATAATGTCAAAGGAATGAACCCCACTTTACAGATATTTCAATAGAACTTTAGTTTTCGTAGGCAATTATTCGTTGGGTGATTTAAAGAAATGTAATTTAAACGAGAAACGTATTCCACAACAGCGAGGGTTTCTCTTGCCTCGAATTGTATTGGAATTTACTGAGAACAATCACTTACTTACAAATAGAATTTATGCCCGATATAATTTAGATTTTATCCGATTAATGGGTATCAGTTGGGCTTTGCAAACGAAAGGGCCGTCTCGTATAATCAATACGGTTCCGGAGCACCCGAGCTAGGTACAATATGAAGGATACTTGTTATAATTTATTGTTGCGAATATATCCGAGACTGAATCAGAAATGAGGAAATTCGGAGAGGGTGATTACCGACATAACGCGTGTAATAACTCTTAGGGCGTTTGTGCACTACACGGAATTTTACCCTCCGGCACGTCAGTTAGTGTTTTAAAACGATGATTGGTTTATCCTTTTTTTGTCCATCTTTATCCGTGCTCTTGATCGGTGCGTGAACACATTGCGCGTAAATTCGATCACTCTAAATTGTCGTAGTCGCTTTCATTTTTCAAAACCGGACTGCCGGATGTTAAAATAACGGGAAGTGCACAAGCCCCTTAGAGTGGCCGGGAGTGGGCAGACCGTGTATCCAGGGGACGGTAGGCAGGTGGGGAAGAAATGTTCTGGAGTGGCGACCAAGAACAGGACTCAATGTGGGTCGTCAACCAGGACGAGGGATACTTATTTCCGGAATGAAGTCGCTAGGAAAGGCCCAGAACCCTAAGGAGGATCAAGCATTGAAGAAACTATCACTAAGGAATGAGTAGACGTAGGTTTAGATAGATTTTTATCATAAAAAGTAAATGACAAAAAACGTATTTTTTCAGTACTAGCTGTATCCGGCTTTGTTGTGCCCCAGTTTGGTTTAATGAAAAAAAAAATTTCTAATATGTTTACTCTCACAATGACTTGTCGTGTTACTTTCGTTAGATGGCGCTGCCATTGCAATAAAAAATCATGTTTTCACCTGTTACAGGTAACAACACTTACATAAAATATATATGTAAATAAAAATATATATGGTGTATAAAAACGCGTATTCTCGAATGTATTTTTTTTTTAATTTTCAAAGCAATCAGTAGGTAAATAACCTTAAAAGATTTAAGATTTTTAATAAAATAATATTTTTACTATCGTTTATTTAGATAGATATCGCCATGATGATGTGACCATGGTGAAAGCTAGCTAAATCGCATTTTTAATAAGTACATTTTTTCTACTTTTGGTGATATCGTAACGATGAAACCCGATCACCGGTCAATTAAAACAAAAGAGGGAAAAAAGTTGTTAAGTTGTTTTATTATACCTACTGGAATTTTTACGTTTTTATTCTCTTTCGATACATTTGTCTAGTTTTTACCGAGAAGGCCGAATTCACCTATTTCATACTCAAAATAAAAATCGTATTCGATTTGGTTCACTGTTACTTCTGACGCACACTTCTTGTTACTCGAATCAATTTGACATTAAACAATTATTATTTACGTGTAATCAATACCTGAAATTACAAAGGCAATATTTGTTGCGCAATATTATATTGTCGACACGTGTTTCTACCCTCGAATCTCGAGTTATCTTGAGAATTGTTAATTGATTATAGGGAAAGGGGTAGCATTTGGGATGTAATGAATAAATACACTTAATATTGGTTAAATTATTACTCGATTTTCGCATTACAATATTTCAGAATTGAATGTTTTGTTCATATTTCTATTAAAGGTTAGTTTATATTTCGATTATGGTTTTTACTCAAGATTTTTCATCGGAGCAATCCAATTTAATGGAAAACTTATTTTACATATTAATTATTAAAATCAAGCACTGAGTCTACTAAATTGTATTTCATTATTTAAAAAACACATAAGAATTAATTTTGCGACAGTTGTTTCGCCTTGTTATGGCATTTTCTAACGAATTTTGAATATTCGTTTTAAAATGCCATAACAAAGCGAAACAACGATTGTCGGAAAAAAATATTTTTATGTTTTTTTTAACAATAAAATACAATTTAGTAGCCTCGAAAATCCGTGCTCGATTTTAATATTTAATGTATAAATTAAAATGGAGTTCTGTAAATTAAACGACACATCTTTTAATAAAGAAAACTTGTTTTTAGGTTATACCAAGTATGATTTTTTTCTTCTGATTTTTTTTTATTTTCACTATTACAGAATCCCGGTTCAAATTGCTGTGGCACATGGTTTACTAATAATAATAAATTAGGACAATTAATATAACGCCATTTTCGTAAAATAGCAACTCAAGGGCGCTTCGAATTGGGGAAAAGAAGATAGGGGAAATGATTTAGCAATCAAATGCGTTTTTAGTATTTTCTAAAGATCATCTTACTCTCACTATATCTGACTACTGGTGGACCATTCCACGCCATCAACCCGCAACAGCAAAGGCACGCTCACGCCAAATTTAGTCTGCTGGTTGCGACAATAGATATATGCATTTATAGGAATGTACGACCCGTTTCTACTGGGGGCTAGATAACAAGTGCCGGGTGCTCGTGCACTGCGATAAGCGGACGTTGCGGAGGAAACGGAAGCCCCTCGCGGCCGATTAAATTATTTAAATACCGTACAGTGCTAAACCTGCGGAGGGTGGCGCTTGTGTCGTACCCACACATGTCCATTTTTGCGTAAACTTTCAGTGTTTTTAATTATTAATTTACTTTTTTTTCACACCTCAGCATAGGTGAAATAAAATATGGAAGTCTGAGATGTCAAAAAATTTAAAAATAACTACCTAAGTGGAGATAATCCAGATTTGCGAACAATGCTTACTTTGCCGCTCCAAGATTGCAAAATATTCAAATTATTTTTCTTTGTAGCTTTAAATGACATTTTGCTTTATGCAGACTTTTATAATTGTAATTTAATATTTTCATTTTACTCGGGGCTATTTTCTACTAAATATAATATATTCGTTTAAAAATACCTACAAAAATAATCTCCCCACTTCTCAAATAAATAAATAAAATGAGTCCTTTATCTACTTACTGAGCGTGATACTAATAATCTTCTACTTTTGCAACTTTTTTTTTCTTTGTTTAAAACCATGGACTATTTCTATTATTCTTTAAACCTTATCTACACTTCAATGGAGCATAGGGTGCCGAATCGAATCAATGCTGTCTCAACCCGATCCTTAATTATATGAAAGCCATGTAATCAGTCCTGCGTCTAAATTTGAGAGACGTGTGGGATGTATTTGAAGGGTTACGGATGACGTCATAAAAAAAGTTCAACGGTGAGGACATAACTGCTTTTTTGGGAAAGGTAGAATGGTATCTAGGAAAAAGAAAATGATGTGATGGCTTGTGCACTTGGGATTAAATAAATTTAGCAATTTTGGTTTTTCCTTCGATGTGTTTCTGTTTTACACAATAATCAAATATAGTCGAACCTAAATTTAATAGACTTGGATAGAAGTAAAACCCCATTAAAAGAAAGCAGGCTTGACTCTTATGTTGCAGAAATCTTGGTATTATTTTGAAATCAAAACTAATACGTTGTTCGATTTGTCTGAATTTTTGGGCAGTAAATTAGTAAATAAGTTCGGCTAATATCCCCAGAAGTGACAGCATTAGTATCGTACTTAATTTTAATTTTCTGCGGTAATTGTTTCGCAGAGACACGTGTGACTTTATATATGTATGGTGGGAAACTATTCTCCCAGTACTACTTAAAGGTTAAAGGTTCTGTCATTTTATTTCTCTGTAAAAGAAAGTATGAATGTAATAATAGAGACCTCTATAAGAGAAAATGTCCTGACCCCTTGGGCTGTCATATATCCAGGTCCGACTGTAATTTAAATAATATACAAAAAAAGGATGAACATGGTCCAAGTTATCGACAGAACCGGGGTGAATTGATTTCCATGAAAGGGTACCTACGCATTTTTCCCTTCAACTTTCCGCTATTCATTTATCCTTCATAGCTAGGTGGGTACTGGCGAAAGCGAGAAAGGGTGGGCGCTCTGTGCTTTGACCCGAGCTTTCCACGCGAAGAAATAATGAGGTATGGAATTTTTAAATGCCATTTTCCCGAAAACGGTCCATTCGCAAAAATACGTTTGTGCACGTGTGCGAATTTCGGCTAAAATGGCGTCCATTATCAACCCCTAACATTTGCGCACTCGACCGCCATTCACTCCAAATTAATTAATGAAATATTCAAACAGCACATTGTTTTTTAATTTCGTTACACCAATCGCCATTTCATTTAAATATTTATAAATTCATTTATTTATAGTTAATTGCTATGCAATCTATCAAAAAAATACTAGTGACATGTTAGATCAAGGTTTTAACCTTTACAGCTGGTTAAAATAGGTTGGCATATAGTTCTTGTACATATAATTGAAATTAAAAAAAAAAACAGATTTCTAGGAGTTGCAGCACGAATGATCATATAATTGAAATGTTTATTTATGAAAGTGTAAATCAAAGAAAACAACTAGAAGCAGGATCGAGTATGGAGATGTGTGTGAAGTTGAAGAAGATGAAGAAGATATGATAAATAGGAAAGGGTGATTGATAAACGGTTAGGGTTCCCAAGAGAGAAAAAAACTGAATGTTAAAAAGCTATGTTTCAAATGTTACTTTTAAAACAATGATAGTTCTATGAGTTTACGAGATATAATATTGCTAATGAACCCTCGGTAAAAGTTAAAAATCATACGTTATATAATATTATAAAAACATTTACAATAACTTATTCCTCTAAAAAGTATTTGATCTATTGCTAAAATACGTAAATACTATGTATGGTAGGTTGAAATGTGTTGAGTTAGTCAAATATTCGTCAGTTGTTAGAGAGTATGTATGTATCTTTTTAACATCTCCCGCCGGATAATTTTATCATCGCACTCGGTTCTGCATCTGAAATTCAATTTCTCGGAACGAAATCTGCTCCGCGTAAAGTTTGTACAGAGGAGAATATTTTTACAAGAGGTGATCCCGAGAGCGGAAGGCGTATTGAAGTGAGAATATTTTCAAATCATGCGAAGCGTTAAGGCATAATTACACACGTTTATTTTGTCCGCTCTTCACATTGAGCCATCTCCCTCTACAGTCACCGGCCAAATTTTCACTCACGTTCATAACAAAAAATAATAAATATTATTTTGGGTTTTTAATTTTGAGTTACTATTTTAACCATCTTCGTTTTGAGGTGGTCGTAATCACGCTTGTCTACCATTTACAAGATTCCCAATGGGATTATTTTATTTTCTATATATTTTTTTGTTTTATTAAAATTTTAAAAATAATAATTATCAATATTATTTTCTTTAAGCAATTACTTCTCGTTACCTCTTGCACTGAAAAATGCAATATAATTCTATATCAAACCTATGTAATCCCATATCCACAATCGGGTGCAAAGTAGAAAAAAATACTTGCAAAATAATAATTAATTTTTAATTTAACTCTGTAAAAATTACAATTTCTATATTAATAATGGTATCACCTAGTAAAATTTCAAATGGATTGATATTATCACAAAGTGACTGTCGAATCAGTTTATAAAATAAAAATTATTTTACCGGTTTGTCCCTGTCTTGGACAGCTCTAAATTTACCTCTTTTATTCATTTTTAATCACATATATAATTACATGTTTTGAAAAGTCAAAGTCTTATTTTTAAGGAATTATACATTTTTGCATATTTTTTCTTTTATTTTTCGTGATAAATGAAATGCATAGATTTGCAACAGCATCTAACTTTTGCAAAACTTTCCGACGGATTACCATCTCATGCATCCGATGGGAAACTTTGTCACGAATATGAATTAGTTTATTTACAATATCATTCCTCTTTATATGCATAAGTTTTACGAGATAAAGAAAACATTTTTTTTGCAAACTGAAGAAAATAGTTACTGTCCCAGCTACTGAAGGTCGGAAAACTAGTACTTGAAACAGACAAACGGAAAAATGCGATATCTAAGCTTTTAATTTATTTTAGAGATGCTACTGAGGAACTCCATGATTTGTTTAATGATAAATCACGATTTTTTTTTAATTAGATAGTATCATCAGGCCAATATCCTTTTGAGTTTTTTTTCGCCTTTTTTCTCACTCTTATCTACGCCAATGATGCATAGGGCACTGCGTCATATCAACGCAGCGCAATATTGATCTTTAATTACATGATGGCAATGTGTTCATGCTGCGCTTCAGGTACCAGTCTAGGGTGGATATTTCATCAATATTAGAGTAAAAAATCCGCTTATTTGTACATTTAATATTTTATAAGTAAGAACCATTTTTATAAAAAAAAATAAACTCTCTTATTTTGTATGTTTGTGGTTGTTGATTATAAATTATTTCTGGTATTTTTTTCTGTTGAAACTTTTCATGCTGATTAAATCACTCTAAAATACGAAAAACATATCGTTTACTAATGATGCGTCTTCGCGTATAGTTTTGATATGAATGAATAAATTTAATAATATTTTTTTCTCCTGTGATAAAAATATTAGAGTCAAGTACTGTGGCAGCTCTCCAATATGAGAGGATATAAAATTCGTAATTTCATTATACGATCCATGAAAACATATATTTTTTCACTAACGAATTCACCTATATCAAGCAATTCGCATTTTTATCGCTATGGGATGGTCTTTATGGTTTGAATGGCTGTGCGCATTATTCTGATTCATATGAAATTGCGCTCCTAATTATGTACATTTTGTATTCAGCTTGTAGTGTCAGAAGTTTGATCACTTTTTGCACGGCAACTCGTTTCAATAATTCCGACGATTTAAAAAATAAAATTAGATACCCGTATATATTTGAGTCCTTTTGCCGTTCGTGAATGGATCCGTGAAATTGATAATAATATAGCCCTTCAAATTCAGAATTTATAATAGTGTTCAGTTTTTTTTTCCTTTATTTTTTTTCAATCGGACATCATAATTTTTGAAATGTTACTGACCATTTTTAAGATGTTTTTTTGTTGTTGAAAGCGTTAAGCGATCAGTATTAAAAAGAAAACAAGTGTTTTATTGATGCATATGTGTATTAATTTATTACTTTTGCATTTTGAATTTATTACCGTGTGTGTATCACATACTCGTATACCAGTAAATGTGTTTTGCATAAAAACCTTACTACACTTTTCCACCCACGTATGATTTGTTTCATTTATTACACCAGTTACCTACTTACGGCGGGAACTAGCACTGTACTTATTTTATATTTTTATCTTTTTAACATACGTTACATTACGCTTCCTTTATTGCTCATTGTTATGCTTCTCCTAGGAAAACATGTATGCGTTAAGTATTTATGCACATTGTAGATGAACATAATTATATGTTTTTTTATAGTTACTATGACGTCCTCCATGTTTTAAAATATATGCATCGCGGAAATAGCCCAAGAAAATACCGAGAAAGTTTTGATTCCTGGGCTGTTACTCTATGACCGTTATTATTTTTTTTTACTTTAATATCCAGTCTGACTGACTTCTACTACCATCGCGCAATTTTAAAGGAAAAAAATATGTAATTGTCTTACTGTCGCAGTGTCCTGTCGTAAATTCTTCATTTCTTTTTGTTCACCCCTGTATGGTTAAAAGGAGGTTTATTTTTTTCAAGTTTCATTATTTTGCTACCCTTTTCTAACTTTTCTTATTTCCACTGCCATCTTTTTATCATTTTGTAAGTATCATTTTGACAATTCCGTGTTTCCTATTCCCTCTGTATGACCAAACTGACATAAAACCCTCTTTTAATACAACCTGCCTCAGTTACAAGATGCCTTTTTATCATCTCTATCGTACAATTCACATAACGAGAATTAAAAAAAAAACAAAGTTGCTTAGCACACAGCTTTTGTATGGATATTTTTGTTTATTATATTGATAATGTCCGCCTCCGTAGTATAATGGTCAGCACGCTCGGCTACCGTTCTGGAGGTCCCGGGTTCGATTCCCAGGGGGGTCAAATAAATGAAAGTGATTTTTTCACTCTAATATTTATTCCATATGACCCTGGACTGGTACCTGCAACGGAGGGCTGATTACCTTTCCTTCATGTATTAACGATCAAGATAACACTGCGTTTGTATGATGCAGTGCCTTATGCACCACTGGGGTGCGGATAAGGGTTGAATGAATTGATAATAATGATTGCGAATATTTTTCACCACGTTCTGTTGTAATTATCTTTTAATAATATCTTAGTAGGAAATTACCAAATGTTAATTTCGGCTAACACGAGTATAGGCGGTGCTGAACATTCGCCGGAGATCGGAACATGACTTACGATGTTCCATTTATCGGTCGCAGTATTACATTTCCATACTACACTGTACCTATTACCTTCCCCCAGGGAACTGTGCAAATGGAAATTGGATCCATAGCTGTATTGAAGCATCAAAATAAGGGATTCACGCCCGACGAGTCTCACGTTGCGGGATATTTACGATTTTCCGCGATTAATGGGGATTTTTATAGCCAGCGGATATTTATTCGATTTCAGACAGTCTGTCAATATAACTCGCTAAATAGAATCGCCTATCATCGGATAGCGAAGAGGTTTTTTTCCAATGGCCAATTTTTTGTATGGAAATTTTACAAAATAATTATCACAACCTTTTGGTTGTACTGTAGATGATACAATGGCGGTGTCGGATGAATAAATTTGTCGAATTAGAGTATTGTCACATACCCCCTGTAGACCGGAACATAAAAAAAATCATCGTAATCCGAGAAATAATACCTCAAAATGTTAAAATTCCACACTGCTGGATTAGACAGATGCCGGAATACCGGGAGTCCACGTACAGGGTTTTTAATTAACAATTCGCCTGTTTTCGACAATTTCTCATAAATTATGCACTTTAAGCAAAAATATATCGCGATTCCCGTTTAAGGCGTTAATCAAAAATAAAAAAAATTAAAAAATTTCAGATAATTGTTTTGTTGTAGCCGTACCTATGCATTTTCAACTCATCGAAAATCCATTTCGATTCAAATATATTATATCCATTACATCGAGTCTCGCGTAGGTTCAAAAGGCCGATAATTGCATTTAGGTGATTACCTACTTTGAAAAAAAAAACATGAACCTTGTCTATTGCAAGTAGCGCAATATGCCGGAGACATGCGATGCCTTTGATTATTAACAATCAACACTCGTTAATAATCTGTGCCATCCGCGCAGCCGTCTTTTCTATTAATCCGTTTTTTCGGGCGCACCCGCAGCACGCGATGTTGCCCGTAACCCAATTTTTTCCATCACGGCACATCACCGCCTCGGGCGGGCTCGGAGAAATGCCGTCACTGTGAGCGCGTCGAAACGGGGAGAGTTTCACGGTCGTGTCCATACAACTCGGCGAGTTGGAAACGTGCCGTCACTGTGAGCGCGTCGACACGGGGAGAGTTTCACGGTCGTGTTCATACAACTCGGCGAGTTGGAGACATGCCATCACTGTGAGCGCGTCGACACGGGGAGAGTTTTACGGTCGTGTCTATACAACTCAGCGGGCTTGGAAAAATGCCGTCACTTTGAGCGCATCGACACGGGGAGAGTTTCGCGGTCGTGTCCATACAACTCGGCGAGTTGGAGACGTGCCATCACTGTGAGTACGTCGACACGGGGAGAGTTTCACGGTCGTGTCCATTTAACTCATGTGTCATATGAATGGTTTTATTTCAACCATTAAATTTCATCTTGCGGTAATGGCTTGTCTGGCTACTATTCATATGGTGTTATGGGTTTGTGAAATCAATGACAATGTTAGCACTAATGAGTGTTCTGTACACCATCGGGTCCAATTTAGGATCAGAAGATGAAAGATTTGGGTAAATTATTATTTTGATTTGAAAATAATAATTTTAATAACTTTTCTGTAGTCGTATTGAACACTTATAAGAGTCCTATCAATTGTTCATTTGGTATTATAATTCCTTTTGATGTTAAGAAATTGTTAAATATGTTTTCTTTTATATTCAAATTCCATTATGGCAGTTTATACACACTTATACCTACTTAATTTTATTAATCAGTTTATACGATTGTTAAATATATAACTAATTTATTTGTTGTAAATTCAATTAGCGTATTGACAGACTTAGTGTACTAACAACAAAAAAAGATTTTTTACGCAAATCTTGATAACTCGGTACAAATGTACCAGACAGAATAAATTTAAATAAACCTTATATTAAATGTTGGTGATTTTCTGCATTTTTATGTTGTTCAGCGTGTTATTATTTCTGTACTTGTTACTACGAATCATGTTTTTAATCCATGGTTACAGGATTTCCCAATCCTTCAACTTTTGAATAATAATTACGTTCCCAATTTGTTACCTCTCGTGAGCTTATCTTTTACTCATTCAAATTACGCTATCTTGTACATCAAAGGAAACTCTGGCATATTTAGCAGCAAAATATTATAATTATAAGCAAATTGCTTATACTCATGTGTATTCAAACAGGACGCAGTAAACACCCTTGGAACGGGACAGTGACCTACTCATAGGTTCTAATCAGTTCATTTCAATGCATACTTATTTTTTTAATATGCTGTTTCTTACTATTACTAGGAAAATAAAAACACCAAAGCTAACCGCATAATAGAGAAATAGGCGTTGATGGTATCTCAGTATCGTACAAAAATCCTGGATAAGACATGGGGAATCATGATTCTATAACGAAAAGTAAATTTAAAAAATAATAAAAATGCGCTGTCAAATTTCACGTGTAACTGGAAAAGCACTATATTATCGTTGATATCTTGGAAAAATACCATCGCTAGTGTACTTTTTTGCTTTAGTAAATCTTCTGAAAAAAAAACACAAAATATAAAGCGACTCTTGGATCGGGAATATTTATTTTCCAGAATGCTGTATTTATGTCACGTAAATATTCATACGTTATTATATTTTGGGCAGATTTTCTTAAAGAAATTAATATTGACAAAACCGGCGTTTAGAATATTCTGCAGGGAAAGCGTCGGCATAAGTAATTAAATTATGGGGTAAACGGTCCAAATTCAACTTTTTGCCAACCACGAAATGTTGAGTAACTGTCGTTTAATTCTGTCAAATAATACGAATCCGAAATATAAATGGGATTGTGTAATGAACTTTTTGATTGAATATATTTATGTTTAATTTGGCCGCCGCTGTGTAAAGTTAATTACTTTATTCCGCTCTCCCCCATTTCTTCTCGTTTCGCCCAAACTTTGCGGGCAAATCTTCCTTTATCTTCGCCATCGTACATCCCCTTTGCCGAAACTTTGCCGGCGAGCTTGTGTCGTCTCTGCGCGACCGAGTTTATTTCGAGTTCTCGTCGGCGTGAAATGTTGGCTCTTGACCAAAACACCACTCCGCTCGCGTTTCTTACCCAAGTCAGCACCTTTTGACTCTTCCTCTCCGGCGTTCGCTCTTCCCCTTATCCAGCTCCGGTTCGATGGCAGCTGTCAAACTAACTGCAGAAATTTCTTTCTGACGTCACTCGGCTGGATGTGAATTTCCTGCGCGGGAGTGTGCGAATCGAGATTTACTCCACATGTGCTCACTCGGCAATGGCGAGAGCTCAACTTCCGCCAACATGCAGTTCTATTTTGCTTTTTACCTACGTAACATAAACATGCTTTGATAAATCATGTTATAAAAATATTTGAATATGTTTTATCAGTGGCGAGCCATATTTTTTAAAATACGTTAACCTCATAACCACAAACTTTATTATCGTGGCACCGACTTTAATTTACAGTAAAATATTGTACAATGACAAGTTTTGTTTGTTTACTCGACCTTTAGTTATAAAGCGATGTTTGATCAATATCTGCTGTAAAAATGAATTTTTTACCTTCGGCTCGTTATACTCTAAGAAGACTCATGATATCCTTTTTCTCGTTGTATTTACCATTGTAAAAATGATATTTTAACAACTATTTCGTGTTATTATTTCATTGCTCTTCATGAATTTCAGCATTTCGTGCACATTTCATGAATCAATTAGGCCCAAAACCGCCTAAATTAGCTTTTATCGTGTGTAACGGGGGTTATTTTCATGTGTTTTCAGTTGTGAAATATATCATACTACACGTTAGTATGTGAGTACATACATCAGTTTGTGATATCTCCTTGTGGAACTGGATGTCATGTTGAACTAAATATAGAATATACCATTAAAAATATTTTAATGGTATATTCTACATTAAACTCATATTTTACTACGTTTGTCATGATACCGTATTTCTAAATTTATTAAATTCGTGTCATTCCAAATTTAGCTTTTATTCCAATAAATATTTACGGCATTCAGACGTTTCAATGAGCCGTTATGTAAACGGTATGAGACTTTTTTTTTCATTTTTAAATAAGTAAGTGTTCATCACGCGTTACTTTTTAAGGTCACAATAGTTGTGACGATCTTTGCCCTGAACAATAAAATTTGCCGATGCTTTGTGTGGGCCGTGTAACGTGTAACTAATTTTAGTGCCCATGTCACTACTGGCCCGCTTTATTTATTTTTATTTTTAGTGTTAAATTAAATACTATTTAAATATAGCTAAAAATAATGGATTTGTACAAAAAAACATAAATCAAATAATAAACAGAGAAATATAAATAAACAAATTATTAATTTAATATATCCTTATATCAATAACCAAATAACAAACAAGTTTTGACGGCATAGAATTTTCACGTTTGAAATATATTTTATTTCGGTTTAATTTTCATCCTGTATAATATAAAAATACACATTTTTTTCCCTATAGAATGTATCGAGTGCTATCGATATCTTTTAAATCATGCTTAAATAAAATTAAATAAACTTCCTAAAAAAAGGTCATCATGCATGCTTGCATTAATGCAAGCTTTGATAAATTTTTTGGCATTTTTTATGAGGTCGTGTAATGTTCCTGCCAAAACATTGGGGGTTTCAGTTCGATAAGGGACTGCACGATTGATTTTCACCTTGCTTTATTATAGATAGCATCACTAAAATGTCTGACGCTGTCAAATCGGACGATCTAGGTTGCCTAGTGGCTAAATCATTTCGCCAAATTTGAGATGATATATCTTTGACACATATGACGCAAAATGGTCATGTAAAAGTAAGCTTTCTATTCGGTTTTATACGTATATCACTCCATTACAAATTCAGCTACAAAAATAATCGATTTAAAATGTTCGCCATGTAATAAAATAGTCGGAATAATATTGCTATTGAAGTGAGTTTTTCCCATTCAATTGTTGCTTCATAAGAATTTTTCTATCACTTACAGTGAAATGTATCGTCGTCAAAGTTTTTGGTATTATTTGCTTTGTTTTTCAGTATTTTATTCCGACCTTTGGATTTAGTTCCCAAGTTTTATATCTCACAAATAGAATGAGAATAATCCAATACTCTCTCAATTCAATCATTCTGAATATTTTAGATTGTATCAAGATTCTTACATAGTTAAAGGGCGCGTATATTTCAAAGGGATTGAATATTAAATTGAAGGTATTATTATCCTGCAATGACAAAGCACAATCAACTTGACAATGCATTTTAACTCGGCTGTATCGTAAGTCTTCATCTAGGTTCATTGATTATAATACGATAAAATCGAATCGCCTACCTCACTGTATTCGTCATGCATGGAATGTATATTGAAAAAAATAAAACATTTATATCTTGTTTATCAAATGATCCTGGTAATGAGATTAACGATCGATTAACGGTCATTGAATTCACAAATAAATAAAAGTAAAATAAACATAACATTCCCAAGTGTTAGAAGCTTATTATATTTTTCTAATAATAATAATAAAACCCTTATCCGCACCCCAATGGTGCATAGGGCACTGCGTCATATAAACGCAGTGTTATTTTGATCGTTTACACATGAAGGAAAGGTGATCAGTCCTCCGCTTCAGGTACCAGTCCAGGGTAATATTGAATAAATATGACAATGAAAAAATCACTTATATTTATTTTACCCCCCTTGGGAATCGAACCCGGGACCTCCAGAACGGTAGCCGAGCGTGCTGACCATTACACTACGGAGGCGGAGGTATATTTTTCTATGTCAATCATATCTTAAATTTATGATTTTTTTTATATTCTCTTGCTCGTCATGGCGTTGAGATCGCCTACTTTGTATGTCGACATTTATATCGTGGTGTGTCCCTAGTTTCATACAAGTTGTATTTGATTTGTTCTTTGATCTTTCCCTTTTCCCCTTTTCCTTCCTACCGTCCCTCTTCCAGATATTTTCACAAATTTACAAATGTGGAATTTTGTAATTTGAATAGTAGAAGTACTTTTTTTTGTAACTATATTTTTAAAAAACACATCTAAATAAATGCCCCTTTTTTGAGGTCCAGTTTTTATTATTATTAAAATAAACGCTTTTACTATAGTAAAAATTAGATTATTACGTACACTCTTCAAAACGAAAATCTTTAATTAACTTTTTTTTAGTATTATTATTTTTTATATTTATAATTTATAGCATTTACTTCGTGGCTAGTAATTTTTACTAAAAGTTAGTAAATATAACCACTCATCGAGATTTTTTCTTCCGGTTTCAAGACGCCCATCTCTTCTTCAGGACAATCACTGAACCAGCATGCAAACAATACTACACGTCCCCACCATAGCATTATTCACAATATCAAATACAATTATATAAAATATTGATCAATATTTAACATAACAAAAATCTCGGTGAAAGGTTATGTACTAACATTTCCAACATTTTGTTGAAATGGCTAACCACAAAGTCAATGCTATAAATATTAAAATTATTAATAATACTTAACATTTTTTTAACCTTATTATTTTAAAAATTGTAAAAATGTTACTTTTATTTTTATTACAAAATATGAATTACTGAGCAATACATAACTTACCTTTTATTTGGTAGTCAATTTAACTAACTAACTAACTAACTAACCATCACGCCGCTTCCCCGCAGGGGTAGGCAGAGAGAATAGAACGCCACACCACTCTGTCTTTACAAACATTCTTCCACGTTCATGCATCCCGATTGTTTCGACTCCTAACGCTTTCAAGTATTTGGCATACCTGATCGTGTCAGGTTTTTCTCGGTCGTCCTCTGCTCCTTTTTCCAATTACATTCGTCTCATAATTTTTTTTTACCGTTCTTTCCCCACTCATTCGTTCTACATGTCCAAACCATCTCAATACACCTTTCTTAATTAGACAATTTGAATTGGGTTAAATACTTTTTTTCTTTATTATTTCTTTTAATGTATATATTTTTTCGTTTTATTTTGTTTTTCTATGTATCTCGCACCTTAGTTTGAGAGTAAGTATCCGATTTGATCAGTCGAATGGCCCGCTAACCCGTATATTGCTTTTTACGCTTCGCCGCCCCCCACCCGTCCGCGCATCGCTCCGCAGCACGATTCTAGCAAATCATATTTCGTATTATGTATTTTGAAAATATTTATCGCTGTTATTAATCCACCTATCGGCGCTTGTGAAATTGCAATGAGGCGTCGGACGCCTTATTCGTAATTTCACTCACTCACTTGCGAAGGGCGATGCACTGAGGCAGCGTTATAATCTAAGGCTTGCAGTCTGCAAGTTGTAATCCAAGACTATGAATCTGTATCTGAAATATAATTATTAAGATTTTTTTTTCACAAATTTACCACCGAGATCGTGTACGATGTCTATGCATGATGAAAAATTTTCAAACCATTATCCGCACCCCAATGGTGCATAGGGCACTGCATTATATAAACACAGTGTTATCTTGATCGTTGATTTGATTAATATTGAATAAATATAAGAGTGAAAAAATCACTTATATTTATTTGACCTCCCCGGGAATCGAACTCGGGACCTCCAGGACGGTAGCCGAGCGTGCCGACCATTACACTAGGGAGGCAGACTAACCAAAAATTACTTATTAAAAAATGTTTAAATTTTATATTTTGTCTCTTGTCGGTAACCAATTATACATAGAACGTTGCATGAGAACAGATTTGTTTGAATCTTTATCTCAAGATAAAGAAGTTCATTATTTTTATGGGCATATGAAAGTCTGGGCATTCACTGGGTTTACGACCTGTCTTAAGAGCCTTTTGAGTGATCACGTTATACTCTATGTAGTTTTCACATTCCCAATATAATAAAAGTCGCACTCATTAATTTACCAATTAAATATTTTATATGTAACTCCTAATGTGAGTGTAGCAAATACAGTATTTGTGAACAAAAATTTGAACATACTAAAAATAACAATATCAGTACAAAAAACATTGTACATATTGTGAAAATTACACCGAAACAATAAAATGCTTGTGTATGGTATTTTTAAAACAAAATTCTTCAAACATATGATGGTTTTTATTCCAGCCGTAGCGGTCCGATAAATATTTTTCCTATTTCCACCTGTCGGGGAAAACTTGAAAATCGCGGCTGTAAATAAAACACCGCATCCGTATATTAATTTTCAAATTTAATTACAACAAAATTTTTGCAGAGCTTCGGATAGTATTTCGCGAAAACTGCGCAATACAGTAATAATTATTCTACATTGTAATAAATTTCACTCGGCCCTATGTACTCTGGTGTTGATTTTCTAATTTTCATTACCTTCTTTTCCCCGAGGATACATTTATGCCCGATGCCCTTTACCTAAATTGCGTTTAATTAAACCTTTTGACTTTTGACATTTGACCTTTTAAATAAAGGCTATTCATCTATCCGAAGTACTCCGTACACGTGAATAAGTTTCAATCAAAATGCTCGTGTATATTTCGATATTCGTAGACAAATACTTTTTTGCGTAGATTCGCTTACGCGTTCTGATTTCAACGACAAGCTTATTGATAATACATATACATACATGGATAATTAATAATCTTAATGATTTATCCAATCAATCTTTCTGAAATCGCAGTTAGTCTCCGCAGGTTACTAGTATTCAAATCTCTTTACCATTTAATTTATCAAATCGTCTTTTTTATCAGCAGATGTCGTTTATTTCCAATTGTAAGGTTGGAATTAAAAACAACGGTATTTTGAAAACTCCAACTGGTCCAATTACACAATTTTATAATTATTTGAATAATATCATTAAATAAACGTGTTTGATTGTTACAATTTGATCAGTTTTCATTTGCTTTTTGTAATTAATTCGTGTCAATCTAGGCGTATTTTTAACGGTTGATATATTTAATGATTAACATATCGAAAAACTAACATCTTGACAAACGTCATGCAATGTCAACTTTTTAGTAAAAAAAAATAATTACATCATTGATACTTACAAACATACTTACTTATTACTTATAACCCTTATCCGCACCCAATGGTGCATAGGGCACTTGCATCGAATTGACGCAGTGTTATCTTGATCATTACTTACATGAAGGCAAGGTGATCACTCTTGCGCTTCAGGAACCAGTCCAGGGTAATATTAAATAAATATTACGGTGTAAAATCACTAATATTTATTTTCACCCCTCCTGGGAATCGAACCCGGGACCTCCAGCACGGTAGCTAAACACGCTGACCATTACACCACGGAGGCGGACAAACATACAGTGGTCATGAATTTAAAAAGGTGACAAATGGTTATAAACATATGATCACACTTTTTCAATACGATTTTTGAACCTCTCTACCTAAAATATTAATCATTTTTTAAAGGCATAAACTATATATATTTTTTTTTCGATAGTTTATAAATAGTCTATGCATTGAAATGTTTGAAATAGTAAGAGAAAAATCGTATAAAAATTGTGTGATATTCGGTTTATAACTATTGGTTACCTTTCCCTAGACCAGTGATTCCCAAAGTGGTCTATATCGACCCCCAGGGGTCTATGACAACTTGCAAGGGGTCTATGTTTTAATTTGAATTTAAAATATAAATGCATAAAACCTAACATGTGTGGTTCAAAGTGAGTAACACTACATATACCGGCTGTCAAAAATACATTTGAAGTTAATGAATTTGATAAAAATCAATATCAGGTAAGGCAAGGGGTCTACGAGATAAAAGAGTTTGGGAACCTCTGCCCTAGACTATAATTAATTATGATATTAATTTTAAATAGTAAAGTGAGAATCCATTATCTTGTTTTTGGCACTGACATTTGGTACTCTAATTTAACTTTACAATACGGGTCTATAAATATTTGCGAAAAATCTTCTCTGCATTTTGTAATTATCGTCAAAAGTGAAATAGAGATAAAATCATCTCTCTTTGTGACACATTTTAATTGTTCGTCATAGCCCAGTTCGCTCTGCAGCTTCACCGTTTGCAGAGATATGAAACAAAAGATGCAAATGATTATTTATCGTCGCGGAAATCGGTTTTCCAGCACCGTTACTCTTCAAAACTCATTTACCTACATACAATAAAATAATAGCAACTTCATTTCGCTTAGTCATCCATGCTGCGATGGAACTGTCGCATAGCTATAATAGTTTAAACGACTCCGATATTGGTATGACGTTCAATAATACTAAACGATTAATTCGGATGACCGTTTTGTCATATTGTATTGTAGGTATACTGAACAGATAAATTTATTTCATTTACAAAAATACTTTATATTCATTAGTGTCATAATTTTAAACCTCGTTGGTGTAGATATTTTCTTCTTCTTGGTGCAGGTCTTGTGGCCTGTTTTTAAGAGGGATAAGCCTCCTGCGATATCGATTCCCAGCTGTTAATCCATCTCTTTGGTGGTCTACCCGGGAGTCGTCTCCCTTGGGGGTTTGGCATGCAATGCAATGTGGGTATGTGTGGATGGTTCCATTCTCTTCACATGCACATATCATTGTCTTTTTCGTTGCCTTCCTCTCACTTGGGGTTGGCCGTGCAGTGCAATGTGTGGGGGAGTCTTAATAGTTCCATTCTCCTTACATGCGCATACCGTTGTCTTCTTCGTTGCCTTTCCCACCTAACGACACTTTCGATCTCTTATACTGGTGTTCCTTATTCTACATCGTAGACTCTTGCCTTGAAGTCTTCTTTTCTCACTCTCTTAGGTTTTTTCTTGCGGTTATTTAGAATTTTTAAGCACTGGGATGCGCAGACTTCCATTTTCTTTCATATAAAGATCGATAGATGTTTCATCCCAATTTGAGACACCTGTAATACTCGTGTAGTAAATACTTGCATAACTTCGAGCCCTATTTTATTTATTGTTTCGGCATTTACTTTGTGGTAAGACAAGTTGAAATTATTAATGAAAACACTTGTTTTTTTTATAACTTGAGTTTATTTATGACAGCTATTTTCAGAAGCTAAGCATCCATCTTCAGGTCTAATTGTAAACTGATCTATGATTTGATGAAGTTTACATTTAGACCTGAAGATGGAAGCTTAGCTTCCGAAACTAGTTGTCATAAATAAACTCAAGTGGTAAAAAAACAAGTGTTTTCTTTAATAACTTCGAACCCTTATATTCTGGTACCAATTTTGTTTACGTACGCTCGTAACGCTTATCATAGATTTTCTGTACGTTACGTATGGAAAAAATCAAAACAACAATAATCCACGTACTGGCTCTTTTATTATAGAATAATTCCGCAATCTTTGGAAACTTTTCTTGTCAAATCATTTACAATGCTGTATAACGTTTTATAAAAATGATAATAAAAATATGTAATAACGTAAAATGGAAAGTGTAATTTGTGTTTAAAAAGAAAATCGTTAAATTGTTTTTATAAAACTGTGCCATTCAATAAACCAAATTCGTATTTTAAAGCTAGGGTTACAAGGTAGAATTGGTAGCTATTTACGTATTATCGTAAACGAAGGACTGATTGCGATTAAACGTACATTTTCCGGACGGTTAGAATTAATTGAAATCGTTATCGTTTTACCACTAGTACACCCTGTAAACGGTGTTCGTAACTAAGCTATCACATACTGCACATATTTTTACATTAGGATAAGATTGTTTTAATCCCTTATTCAAAATTATTGATTAGTATTTAAATGCTGAAATATTTAATAATTGTAATTTAAATACAAACCCCTTGGAAAGGAATGTAATCATACTTTCGTTTTTTCTTCAAAATATACTAAGTAATCCTAAAATTAAATTATTATTTTTTTAAATAAAAATATATCAATTACCTATTAGTATTTAGATGCTCAAATGTTTGATTATTTTAATTTAAATACAAATCCCTTGCAAAGGTTTGTAATCATACCTAGATGTTTTCTTCATAATATACTGAATACACAATCCTAAAATTTAATTAGAAAAAAAATAGTTCCTTATTTTTTTTATAAAAAAAAATAGTAATAAGGATTTGATGGTCAAATGTTTAATTATTCTCAAATAAATACAAATCTCTTGTGGACGAATGTAATCCTGCCTACATTTTTTTCTTCAAAATATACTGAGTAAAACACTCTCCTTATCATCCTTATAATTATTTGTTTACTAACAAATTAAATTTTTATACAAATCTCAAATCGAAATAATTTTGTTTTAATGTCCTGACGATGGAATGATATCCCGAAACCGGAAGTCACGAATAAGTGTTTTAAAAGCGGTATTACACAAAGTAAACTATGGATGATAAGGAGAGTGTTTTATTACAATACCACAAAGTTATCAATGCTTTTAATATTATATACAAAACATATACTTACTGAGTAATTTTAAAATCAAGTTTTTGTTATTTTTTTAAGATATAAATTATCAATTAGAATTTAGAAGCTGAAATGTCAAATTATTATAATTTTAATACAATTCCCTTGTGAAGTAATGTAATCATTCCTTCTTTTTTCTTCAATATATACCGAGTGATCCTAAAATTGTTTTAGAAAATAAAATTTGTCTACTTCATTCACTGTGTAAATCAAAAGGGAAAATGTAATTAAGTAAATTACGCCTCCAAATACCCCTTTATTTACAAAAAGTTAACTGTGTATTTTTTAATGGTAGTCATGTTTAAATTAATGACATTGTCAAAAGCAGGCAACATGTATCATGTTACCGCTGGTTAGCAATGCGCGTACGAGATCCGCAGTTGCATTTACGGTATGATTTATCAATTTATCATGTCAATCTTAATGATCCATCAATGTGCACCGATTGTTGATTTTCCGTGTTGCGTAAGGCCTATCGATATCTCGTCATGTGATAAATGATTATCTCGAGTCATTTGAGGCCAATCACCGCATCAATTAATCATCTCTAATTATCTCTGTTTCTGAATCTGTTTTTGCGGAGAATATTGCAAATTAATTCATTTCGTTTGATTGCTACACCGTCTTTTCTTCGTGCTTATCGTTCATTGAAAGAGATATTTAAAAAACAACCCGATTAAAAAAAAAATATGTAATTTATGACCTAAGAGTTTTCGACGTGAAACTTATCAGGCGGCGATTTTACAATCGGTAATTAGACAAAAATTCAGGATGTAATTTCGAGGACGCGTCACGTTTATTAGGCACATTTTGTTACACGAGGGAGAAAGATATAGCGTAAAGAGAAGGAGAAAGAGATCTGTTCAATCAGCCACGGGAGTGGAGCAAAAGAGAGCTACGTATACACTACGATAGAATTATTGTAGATAGTGTCGCGCACGCGCGCTTCAATATCATTATTACCGATTGAAGAAATCAATGACATTGTAAATATGTAATGGTATATTTTATATGAAAATTTTGTTGTATATCTTTTAAGGTGCTCTCTATCTTTCTCTGACTCTCACACTAAATCTCTGTTATTATTTATGTTTTAAGAAGTTTCACATCTATCACGTGTACGGTACTCGGCTGTCCAAACTTAAAACACAGTAAGGGAATTTTTTTGTGGTACGTTTTTTTGCATTTTTGGATTAAGTAGAATCTATTTAGTCCAAAAATGCAAAAAAAAGTGCTACAAAAAATGTCCCTTACTGTGTTTTGAGTTTGGACAGCCGTACTGCATTCGCATTTATTGATTTAGCAAGAGACAAATTAACTTTCTCATGGAAAATCTAATAGGTTTTATTATTAAATTCAAATAAACACAATTTTTCAAAAATTATTTTGTTTCCTTTTTTCTCATTTGAATTATATATTTTACTTACGCACGTTTAATTAAGGCCCAACATATGATAGATCGCAACTAATTTTTTTTTAAACCCAACTAACATTTGACGTTGTTTTTTTTCTTAAAACCCCGTATTTTTATTGATAAAAGTTTAAAAAAAAATTTAATATATGCTTTTAAATTTAATATAGTAAGGAGTTAAAAAAATATTTTAATATGTATTCTGAAAATCATACAAAAATGCAATAGATATATATTTTTTTATAACGTGCTTGTTTTGACGTCCGGCTCTTAGCACAACCGGACGCTTAATGAGTTCTATTATTGCGAGTAAGGCCTTAACTAACCAGGTTACTTCTTTAGAATCGCGAGTTTTTATTTAGACTCCCACGACGGGTGTATAAGTAATTATAAATACGAATTGTAAAAACGCACCGCGCGTTATTTTTATTGCTTCATAATAGTTCTCATGCTTTATGTACAGCCAGCACCTGGCACGCGATGCCCTCCCCGCAGAGGTACTACTACTACATGTAGTATCGCGGATCTGCAGCATTGTTGGCAGGCCGACAGACCAACTCGGCGTTAATTCAATAGGGGAATGTATTGCAGCGAGGCCACCGTAAACCGTCCGATCTATCAACCCTTTCAATTCGTACGTTGCGAGTTTATGGCCCAAAATCTGCTAATATTTCAACGTAGCGGTTGATCTTCAATACAAGGAATCATAGGCCACGTTGTTATAATTCTAATAAAAATACTATTGTTTGCTCATAATATGATATTTCGTAGTTCAAATTATCATCACATTTCGGCTGTCCAAACTCAAAACACAGTAAGGGACAGTTTTTTGTAGTACGTTTTTTTTTGCATTTTTGGACTTAGTAGATTCTACTTATTCAAAAAATGCAAAAAAAAACGTACTACAAAAAAAATTCCCTTACTGTGTTTTAATTTTGGACAGCCGATTTGGGCTTTGACATTTTTTAAATGCTTTAAACTATGTTTTCTATTCGGAAATAGTAACTATGTTAACGAGAATGTTTCGCCACAGAAGGGGATTTAAAAAAAAAAGTATAACTAACCATCACGGCGCTTTACTATAGGGGTAGGCAGAGAGAATAGAACGCTACACCAATCTGTCTATGAAAATAATATTCGCCTCATTCACATTCATGCATCTACTCAAACATGCCCGCTGATTATTCCCACTCCTGACCTGACTGCTTTCAAGTGTTTCAAATACTTAAGAATGCCAAGTTTCTCTCTGTCTTTCTCTGCTTTTATTAACAATCACATTCGCCGCGTCAATTTATTGGATCCTTTTACACCAAAATAATGTCAAGACGTGTGATAGTCTTAGCCCAACTGGGTCTTCGTATTTTATTTATTATGTTTAAACTTGTAAATGAATGAAAATAATCAAATTGAAAAATTGTTTTTATTGTTTTTTAACAAGTGCTATTTCATTTTTCTCAAATATCATTTGAGACGTTTTAACAGCATTTTTAAAAATACAGAAATATTATTTTGTTATTGCAAAGTAGAGGGTGAAGGGACTACCACGCTTCGCTCGCGATTTATGATATCTACGTGCCAGGGTTTGATTCTCTTCGTCATTGTTTATGGAAGGCTGGAGATAAAACGTTTGCAGTGAAACCATTAAAAAGAATGCAGGCAATAAAGCATTGCAAGGGATCTGATTCTGCGGTGGTTTTTTGCGAGTTTTATTACGTCTGAATTTATCTTCGCTTTCACGAAGAAGAATGGCACGCGTTTTATCGCGACCAATAAAAATCATTTTATTACGAATAATATTTCTTCTCATTCTCTCTCCTCCTATTGGTCAACCGCTTTTCTGCTTTGTACCTATCATAGAATTTAACGTATATTTTCAGTTTGAACTTCTCCCTCTTTTACGTGCTTTTTTTAGGTGAACTGTATTTGTGTATTTCTTTTTTTCGGTTGACGAAATGTTTTACCATTGCCAACAGAGAATCCATTTTGATGTTGATGTAGGTCTTTTGCTACATTTTGTTTTTTTCATGCCACTATTTTTTTTAAATATTTGCTTCTTGCCTGCTGCTTTGTTTATTAAATTATATAAACAACCTTTATTATTTTATTTAAAGTACTTACGATGTAGTCAAATATTTTTGAAAAGGTTGGGTATGTTAGAATTTAAATACTTACTTTTTGGTCTATAGGTTTCAAGACGTACTCGTCCCTTCATCATGTTATAACAACACCAGCATCCAAACAACACTATTTTAACAACCATAGCACCATTAACAAACTATCACACATTTAAATGTATTTATCACATGCGTTGGTAGTCTGTCCGAAAGCGAACAAAACCAATATTTTTATTTTTAACTTACTTCTCCTGGATTTTTTTTCTTACATCCAGCTTTAAAAAAATGCATACCGTATTGAGTATAGTTTATGCTTTTGGATAACATACTTTTAAAAAATGTTCCCATTCGCACGCATTTTCAACAGTGAAATAAACGAACGGGGTTAGTCAAAAATTTGCGACATGATTTAAATTAATTGTTGTAGCATAAATTCGTTCATCTCAAGTATTGGTACACCTATATTGCCATTGAACAAGTAGATGCGCTTTCAAGTTACAAGACAAAGCAAAGACTAGAAAGATTAATACGTATTGTAATTACATTTCATGCCATCGTTTCAACCTAAGAAGTGATTTCTTTAGTTCACGTGTTTCGTAATTAGCGGTTTAATTGAATCGTGATGAACATTTCTTTCCAGATCGTGAAAGCTATATTTCAAACGACAGGCTATTTTAAATGTGCCCGGACGAATATCGGATCGATATTCTTTTTCCAACATAATTATTTTAATCTTTCAATTTTATTGTTTCAATTTAATCTGTTTTATTTCAATTTTATATTTTAAAAAAAAATCATAAATATCGTAACAAAAACCTATTTCAACATAAATGACTGTTGTGAACTCACATGTACAAATATCACGAGTTTGATCAGTGTATCTAGAAGTGCCAAAAAAATACTAGAGTGGTTGTGAAACATTGGTAGAATTGGAAAAAAAAATCATAAAATTTACAGTTATAATTTTAGTGTCGAAACGCGTATGCGACATTCGTAAATCTAATAATCTCTTCTGACCTCTATCTTCACCCAGTGGTGCAAAGGGCACCGTATCGGATCGAGATGTGGAAAAGCGTATATCAGCAATGGCTAGGATACTTAAGGATACCTATACTCGCATAAACTTGTGCAAAGTGAGCTACCATTAAGGTGTTTAGAGAGTGAAATTGTAAAAGAAAAACACTTTTTTTACCACTTCATTTTATGGATAGTATTAGACCCGAAGATGGAAGCATAGCTTCTGAAACTAGTCATAAAATAAACTCAAGTGGTTAAAAAGAAGTGTTTTTCTTTTACAATTTCATCATATCTTACCACAAAGTGAATGCCGAAACAATAAAGAGAATGAAATTATGTAGATAGTGTATATATTGTCGACTTTTTTTATTTTTAATTAATGTTTTACTTAGTAAATACCACTATTTCTTAAAATCTACTGTGACACGTGTTTCGATGCATTCCGCATCATTTTCAAACACCGTATGTGAAGCTAATTCTAAACTTTAGAGTTGGGTCCTTGGGACGTTGAAGGTTGAAGAGGGGGTAGTAGCTGTTTCTTATTTTTATTTATAATTAAATTTTTATTTTTATTTTTATTTCTTATCAGAGGGAACATAGACAAAAGGGGGGAGGCTTTAGTCATTGTCATATTGTTAATTATGGGTTTATTGTTATTTATATTCTTATGAATTTCTATTGTTTCAAAATGCTGCAGTTTATGGCTTTTCGTATTGACCTTCAACCTTCAACGTCCCAAGGACCCAACTCTAAAGTTTAGAATTAGCTTCACATACGGTGTTTGAAAATGATGCGGAATGCATCGAAACACGTGTCACAGTAGATTTTAAGAAATAGTGGTATTTACTAAGTAAAACATTAATTAAAAATGGATAGATTTTACCACAAAGTGACTGCCGAATCAATTAATGACTTTTTTTATATTAAACGCAGTTGCGTTCCCTTTCTAGACTGATAGGGCTTGCAATCCCAGCGACACAATTCTCTGCCTCTTGATCTCACATTTCATTATAGTAAGTACGATTCTCGATTTAAATAGTCCGTTATTTACACTTATTGGCGGTCAAAATGTTTCGTATAAATATTTGATCGTGGCCGATCTGCCTCGACCCTTTTATTTACAGATCTCGCATCGAAGAGACCGTTTCTTGATTTCATGGTCGCTCCGAAGTTGCTCGCTCGCGTTTTTCGGTGGCCCCGAACGCAAATGTCATTATCAATATTGGTCCTCCGTTTTCGGACCTTTAACAAATGTATTTCCCTTTCTACGAGATAGGACGCATCGTCCGCCGTATGAATACTGTAAATACTCGGCGCTTGTTGATTTTGTTCCCACAGATTTGTGAAGGCTTTAATCAATTTGAGCGTTAATCGGGACGGTTACCCCCTCCTATGTTGATTTTCTAACATTCGATACTCCAGTCGTGTGACACTTTGAAATAGAACGTAAGTAAATCGACCATGTTCTTTAATTAAGCGTTCTGTTTCTACGGACCTTCGTACGAGAATTTTATTCAATGAAGAATTGCTCATATCAAAATATGGTTATACATTTTATTTTATATTTATTATGTTTACGTCATTTTAAATGATATGAATGCTTTGTTAATAAAATATTTTATATATTTTTTAATGTGCACCGGTGAAAAAAAGTAAAAGATGTACTCGTTCATATGTTAGATGTAGGTATACAAATAATGTTATTAGGACAGTTTAGATTACGTGTTCATGGTTTATATTCAATATTGGTCCGGGCAAAATAATCCTTGGTGTCTTTTATCTTATCGAAATACATTAAAATAAACTACTAAATTGAGCTTTATTCTTTTTATTTATTAAAAGTTCTTTATTTTATTACATACCATATCCAGTTTAACGTAGATACACGTGCGTATCTTGAAAAACCCCAAACGATGACTGAATTTGACAAAAAAAATGTTTAAAAAAAGATTTTTAAAAAATCTCCCATTTATAATAATATATGCGTAAATATAAAAAAAGTCAAAGAAAGGTTAACCTTTTTAATGTAACCTTTACTTGGTAAATATCACTATTTACCAAGTAAATATTCAATAGTGGTATTTACCTATTAAAACCTAAATTAAACATGGTAAGAGATATTACCACCAATTAACGAAACGTTAACCTGTCTAATTTTCATCCTATAATTTAATTATAAATGTAGATCAGGAGTTTCATTATGATTAATTTATTTTCACGTTCCCATTTGAATAAACCTATCAGCACCAAATCGAGCATTGATCGGTAATCATATTACTGATTTTCCACACCATTTTGTGAGTCGTCTTATTAATTTTACAGTTTTTCATAACCGTTTCGTCGGTTCTTTTGTATGACGGTACTGGGACCCAGTGCTCTACTGTTGTAGTAGAACCACTTTCCGTTGTAATTCTACGCCTATTTAATAACTATCCGCATGTATAAATGTGCCTAATTATAGGGAGTTTGAATTCTATTGGCATCGCGTGTTACGATGAAATACGACGTCGTCAATAAATCCCATTGATGTTATAGGTATGAATCTATATAATCTAACTAATTAACCAACTAACCATCACGCCGCTTACCGCACGTGTAAGCAGAGAGAACAGAACGCCACACCACTCTGTCTTTGCAAACAATCTTCGCCTCTTCCACATTCATGCAGGATCGCTTTCAAGTATTTGACATACTTGATCATGCCTATTTTTCCTCGATCTTCTGCTCATATTTTCAACTACATTTGCTTTATAAATTTATTTTAACATTTTTTCCTCAATTATTCTTTACACATGTCTAAACCATCTCAACAGACTTATCTAAATTTTTTCGATAATGCTAATCTCAGCCTTGCATTCATTCCTTATATCACCATTCGAACATCCGTCGTACATAATTTGGCGCATATTCGCTATTTCGACTGCATTGAGTCCGCTTTCACCCTTCTTTTGCCAACTCCATGCTTCACTTTCATGCATTAGATATCTCATCGTAGTATTTTTTTGTTGATATTTCACGTTTTAAATAAATTTAAAAAGTGAACATCTTAAGAAAACGGTTTCTTTTCATTAAAATAGTTACTAAAATTAAAGCTATTTTATTGTATTTTTACTGTTAAAAATGTATTTTTATAAACCTATACACACGTATTAGAACTGAGGTATTATTGTATTGTTTGGCGAAGGGCAAAGGTCCATATTCGAACTGCCGACACCGGTTAATTTCTGTTTTAAAGTAAAGCTCTGTAATCATTTAAGTACAATTCGAGTTCTTCGATTCGGGCGAAAATTGTAGCACGATTTGTATTGAAAAATATCACTAGGAATTGTGTAAAGCGAGGAGCGCTTGGACCAATTGAACGGCTAACGCTAGAAATATGAAAAAAAGTACCAGTTATTATAAGGCGGTGTTGTAAAGGTATGTTGTCGTTTCGGTCGCTTTTTACACGGGTGCTGATAATGCGGATTTTCTGGTTTCCACGCCTGGAGTCCTTGCGGCCGGGTGTTGACTTTACAAAGCTCTCTGGCATATCGAAAGTTTATATTATTATTGGTATTATGTCTCGCTGCGAGCGTGATATGTCATGTCGGCTCCTATATTCCATACAAGCGGCTGCGAACGTTTCACGAAATGGGCGGCGATAATGCCGACTATTGCCCGCGTTCTGATTATGCGCATATTTAGCACGGGAGAAGTTTAACGGATCTGTGCAGAATTGAACCATTCCACATTGTTTTAAAAATAAATATATATAATTATCCCACAACGTATAAGGTCGCTTGATCTATTGCTTTAATAATGACAAGTTCATTATCTTTATAGTTCCCCCTAAATAATCGGGAAAGAGGAAGTAAATTACTATTTTTTCAATCTTTACAAGATGTCAACATAAAAAAAAATGTTGAATTACATTTTAGATCTCTGATGCCTTTCACCGTTTCTCCAAAGTTTCATTAACGTCAGGAGGACTGTTAGATTTTTTCTAGATCATGCGTATATTCAATAAATATTTTATCAAAACAGGGATATACTGCCGGAAAATGTTGATATTTTTGCCAAAAAAAATATTATAAATTTTTAATGATAAAATATATTTCGCGGTTTCTCGCATTTTTTGTTTGTTTCGGTTGTATTCTGGCAAAAGCAAACAAACAAAAAACTCCACGTGTCTACACAAAAATATATTGAAGTTTTCCAACAAACACTTTTGTAAATAATGGTGTATTATAAATCTTTCTATGAGAATAGGCAACCTTTTGATAAAATCATCGCATTTCTGTACCGTTTTCTATTTTCAAAAATAAAGAAAAACCACTCTACACTCAACTCAGCTTTCTGCTATATTCATATAGTTTTTTTTTTATTTTTATTATTTCCTCTTGTATCAATACGTCCTCCTAACTTAAAATATAAAATTACTTCAATAAAAAAACGATTATTATGTTTAAATATTATGACTTCAAAGTAATTAATGGATTGCATGTTGTTATGTAGGGTAATAACTCGAATCGTGTCCCATAAAATATTGATCTTCAATTAAATATTTATAATTTATGTAAGTAATGATTATGAAAACGCACATTGAATTAATTACTCCCAAGTTAGATACCTACTAATTCTCATGTCCCTGAATTCTTGTGACCTCATTTTTACTTCCATATTCAATGAGATTATGTTAGTAATTAGTTACTTATTTAACTTATCATTTGAATTATGTGGTGCGTTATTTTAACTAAATACGGTTAGATTATGCATATGTTGCACATGAATTTTAAATGTATAAATAATTATTTTAAATAGTAGGTAGGCATATAAGTTTTATGGACGTAATTATTTATCATTGGTTAGAATTAATGTCTGTTATTCTGATCTACAGGAAAACGTTATAATTTAAAACAAAATATCCGTTGGGCTTCCGTAACATTTGTATAATACGGCTTTTGGTGTTTAGTGATATTTTCATTTGTATAATTTTTATGCACATTTTGAAGTTTACAGTATATTCAATTTCAAAGCAAACAATTTACCTTGACGTTTTGCCGTATTTCCTTTTTTTATTGTTTTATTTCAACGCGAAGAAAAATATGAATCATTTCGATTTTAACGAAAATTTTAATTGTTTACCTAGATATACTCTAGTGTAATAATTTCACCTGAAAATGAGGGGCGAAAGGTTTTCGGGAAATATCTGGAATCATCCACCCGTTTCATAATTTCCCTATACGAGTATAAAATATAAAATAATGACTACATATTTAGTTTTTTGACCACTGACCGGGTTCCAGACATCATCAGACTGATAGAAGGCTACAAAAAACTCAATGTTATATACACAAGGCAGGAGGAGAATTTTTTTCTGAGAAAATGAATTGAAGTATTGTATTATAATAATAATTATATATTACTTATGGTAAAGGTTTACAGTATGGTTTTGTGTAATTTTATTTTGGAAATGGATTCTATATGTTAATTTAAGTCCTCATTCATTCATATTTCTAGCTAGTACATATTTTATACGTTGTGAATTAAATCACAATACTTCATACTTGTTTTAATGGATTAACCCGCAAAGCCTCTTTTTTATAGACTTGTCTGCGGTTAGGTAGGTTAGCAAGGATAAGGAAGGTAAATGTTAAAAATACACCATAAACACCTAGACCAATTGAATACATATCGCTCACTCCTTTCAAGAACGTCATAAATCAAAAAACTTGATTTTTCAGGAGAACGTTTTTAAAGTTTAAAAATATAATACAATGTATTTATCAAGCCACTTATTGAACTTTTTACCGTGCAACAGATGTTTTTAGGTAAAACCTGAAGGTTTTTTCTCCATTTGAAAAATATTTAGTAAATTCAAAAAAATAATTAAACAAAAACTTTTCTTCAAAATGCAAAAACAATACTTTCTGCCCTGTAGCGGGTAAATATTAAGTTAAAAATATGCCGCTTTGCTGGGATATAGTAAATTTTCTGGGCATTCCAAAAACATGCACAACTGAAAATTGACGATTTTTGATTTATTACGTTCTTGAACGGAGTGAGCGATATATCAATACACGATGTTTTGTTTCCGTACATCACAAATGTGAGAGCCCGCGCGTCCTGTGACGAGCCGCACTCGGCTGTAGGCTCGAGCTGGCTTCGTGCTCCGTGCTTGTATGGCGGAGACACCGACGGGCGGACGGGTAGCGAACCTCGCCCGGGTCAGTGTGTCAGTGGGGCGAGCGTCTCGCGGGGCGACCATGCGCTCGGAGAGATGGAAACCTCTCTTTGGAAACTCAATAAATTTGCTAATCATTAATCGTTTTCTCAATGGTATTGGAAGAGGGTATCGAATGCATGATTAAGTTATTATTCATAAAAATATGTCATGAGAATTTCATAAGAGGAATATAAATATTCTAAACCCATTTGCTTCTGCTTATTTTTCTATCCAAAGATTACTATAATAATACATCTTAAACTAACTAACTAATATTCACGCCGCTTCACTGCAGAGGTAGGCAGAGAGAATAGAACGCCACACATCTGTCTTTGCACACAATTCCACCTCTTCCACATTCATGCATTTCCTCGCACATACCCGCCGATTATCCGTATATTCCATCTCCTGACCTGACCACTTTATTTGAAAAACAAGTATTTTAAATCACTAACACAAATATCTTTCACAACATTTTGAGTGTGTCCAAATACTACAAATCTGGATTATCTCCAATTATAGGAGTTTTTTTTAAGAATTTGAGTAGTGTGGTTGTCAATGGGTAGAATTGGTGAATGTTACACGTGTGTAAAGTGATCACTTAAACCAGCCTATGACGGTCGTCAGCCCCGTAAATGCCCAAACTTCCATATTCTTCTTCATCTTTGATGAGATGTTAAAAAAATTCAGTTCATTCATTTTGGATCCCAGACCCGGGTTCTATTTTATAAACGTCAGGCGGCTGGTTAATTTGGGCATAGGCAATATATTGTAAGGACCATTCTCCAAACTAAGTTGTGTTTATCGGATCTACATGTATTTTATTATGTCGTGTATTATAATGATGAATTTCTCTTTTAAAATCGGTTTGGTGTTTTTGTGAATTTCACGTTTGTTTTTTCCGCTTGGTCACCCTGGCCAACGTTACGGTGTCATCGCAGAAGACGGAGCATCTCCGGCTGGCGGAGTATAATACCGAGTAAGTCCGAGAGGACGCGTACCGGCTCCAAACCGGCTGGCGGCTCCCACCGCCGCGCCTCTATGTGTGTTAATCATTACTCCACCGCTAATACGTTATATTATCCAATTAACCAATACGAATGTTTGGAAAATCATTGTATGACAGAACTAAAATCCAAGATACAAGATAGGGATGTAAGGCTGAGCAAGGAATAATTGGAAAAATTAGGAAGTCTTCTTTAAGGCAATAGAAATGGATCTTTCTCGAAAGTTATCTAGAGGGAGACCAAAAATTCATGGGTGCTGCAGAAAGATAACATGATTCGAAGGCATGACCTAAGTGACGCTGTCCATGACAGAAGGACCTACAACCTGAGGACGAGGAGAGCTGACCCCAATAGTCTACAAAGTCGATAAGCTGGGATGTAGCCAGGTAGAAGAAGAAGAAGGAAGAGTTCTTTAAGGTGGTATGGACATGTGGAGCGATTGGATAACGAGAGAACGACTTGAGAATGAAAATTTACGTGGCGAATGTGAGCGGGAGGACGGCCGAAAAAGACTTTGTTCGGTCAGATCAATCAGAACCTAAAATATGGTGTCAAAAGTCTGAGTCGAGGAGTGTATGTCGGGACAGAAGAGTGTGGCGTTCTATCCTTTCTGCCTACCCCTGCGGGGAAACGGCGTGACAGTAGTAGTAGTAGTAACTATTACTCGCCGGACACTATTTATCCGAGAGTCGAGATAGACACACCATGTGGATGAGTTCTGGACCGGAAAGCAATCAAAACTGAGAGCCAACTAATGAAATACATATTTCGCCATAGCCGAGATTCCTCCCATTCGTTTGCAGATTTAGTTCCGTTCTTGTGATTTATAAATCCGTTTTTCATCCAAATTAGTATAAAAATTATAGTGTGGCTGTAATTGCCGCGCCGGAATAATGTAATGTATATTTTGAGTTATGTGGAGGAGGCGAAGATAGTTTGCAAAGACGGATTGGTGTGGCGTTCTGTTCTCTCTGCCTATATAATTAATAAAATATAATGGTGGGGACTGACCGGAGCATTTCGTCGTAACGTAACGTCGTAACATCGCTCGCGGCGAGCATCACCGACCATCCGAAACTATGGATGGAGCTCTCGGCTCGCTGTACTGACTGTACGAATGCTCGCATCGTAACGTGTTACGTTATGATGAAATGCCTCCGGTCAGTCCCTACCACAAAGCATATTTAATAAACCCTTTTGTAGGATTAGATCCAGTTAAGTAAGTTAGAATTTAACATATTGTAATAAAACATCTTCTAACCTCAAAAAATATTTTATTTCGGCCAGAGCTTAATGTTTTATTTTATTTTATATAAACAATATTTTGAAATCTGCAATCATTTTTAAGGATTTCAAGGGAGAGAAATAGATATATGAGTGTCATTCGCATTTGTAACATGCGTTTGATAATGTTTTTTATAAAACGAAACGCGTCACATTATATATCATTGTATGTTTTTAAATAAATGTGGAATTCGATCCAATAATTTAGTTTTATTTTGGATACATTACCCAAAAATGTACATGTATGTTATTAGAATCGTTATCGCGAATATTTTTCCGCCATTCAATTTCCTAGTATTGTAGTTGCATAAAATAAAAGTTGTCGATGCACCCACAAATTCGAATGGCCAACTACTAAATAACGCTAAGATGTCTCAATCCCATTACTCATAGCGTTTTTAACGGGCGCACCTAATTCGTGAAGTCAATTAGTCAGTGCGCTGTGTACCGTTTTTTTGTTCCCTTCCTTTTTCCGGATGCTTGCAGTAATCTCCTACCTAATAACCGGTATTAAAACCGAGTGAAATCGTTGCATTTTCAAAAATGTGAATCTTGCATCCAACAGACCGGACGTCGACCAATAAACGATTGGATACCGTACACAAATATTACCTACATATGAGTATGGTTTATTAAACAATTAATATACCAAAGCGCTGTTCTATTTCCCACTAATTTATATAATTACGACTATTCTAGAGAAATGAAACCATCCATTATCGGGTATAGATGTACCCAAGAATAAAGAAGACATTTTAATGATAACTTAATGATATTTACTTGGTATATGGTACGCTCACTGTTCATTTGATTGATTAGTGTTTTCTATTAGTGACGGTCGTCTTACGATAAGTGAAGATTATACTTATTACATTGCTTTTTATATCAAAACAGAATTAAAAAAATGACATCTGCAATTACATATTTGAATTGTTTAGAAAACATATTATATTCCGATAAAATACATTAGTGAATATAATCTGTAAGTGTTTTTAGCTATTTATTTATTGTTTTACAATTAAAAACATAGCAACAAACACATCCTTTTAGTTTTAAACACTTCTTGTCATTAACCTGTCATATTTCGTATTTTTTCCAGCTTTATTAAGTAATGATACATATTTGCTATAACCAAATCTTGATTTTATTCGCCCTACTTTTATCAATATATTATTATATCGCCTTTTGCACATCTGTCTCATACTTATTCTTAAAACAATTTGGACTAATACGAATAACAAAAATTAACCGTTAACTAGCGTTCAGCTGACGTTTCTTGAACGGCCAAAAGCATATGTAGAGTGGAGAATTGATAGTTACCAAATTGCATTGAAATAAATTTATAAACATTATCAACGTGCTTGAAAAACACCAATCGGGTACCAAACGCATTATTTAAAAAAAAAACAATATTGTAAATACATTAGTTCAGAGCGACAGTGAGTCACCAAAGAACTTGATATCAGATTAATATAGGTAGGAAAAGGGCCAGCGTTTTTTTGTATGGACCTTTCGTTAAACTGTTAAACTTTCAGAAAGCGTTTTTTTTCATTGTATTTCTAAAACTAATAATTATTTAAATTACGGCTTTTGATTCTGCTGAATATATATTTTTGGAAATATTTATACAAGGCACCATATTTCACCTCGAGAAAAAATTGATTATGCCGAAATGATATTGAGGCGAAACAGCTATCGCTGAAATCGGTTTCTGAAGAAAAATTCATAGTATTTTGATTTGCATGTATAAATATAATACTACGTATATAATGAAAGGTAATGAAATGTTACAAAGTAAATGCCAATTCCATAATTATTTTTGTTGTTGACGGAGTATTGGAGGAAAACAAAACTACAAATGGAGGTATCGAAAACTCCGTATAATTATTTTCAATTCTTTTAATAAAAAGTTTATCATATATGTTTCATTGTATCCTTATTTTCTACATATAAAAAAACTCGCTATAAATTTTCTCTCATTATCCTGCACATGGCTCTACGAAGTTGATTTGTGAAGCTACTTCTTTATCAAGATGAAAATCAAGTTTTACACCTGCCTTATTCGTAATCAATGGTCTTGTAAGGAGGGTTTGACCTTCACTTGTTCTCATTTTTTCATGCTTAAGCACTATTCAACTTTTTTGACTGACAAAGTAGATACTTTAATATCAAGGTTCAAACCTGTCAAGGGCGCTTGCAAACTGCTCTGTAGTATTTTATCGACGGAATGTTTTATAACATTTTTTTTGCATATTAATTAAATTTTATTTAAGTATTTATTATCTTTCAAAGAGATTTACATATATTTTTTATTTATCAGACACTTGATGAATCACTTTACGTATGATGTATCAATATTATAAGTGTTCCAACTTGAAATGAAGCATCTGTCGTTTTTATACGAAAATAGGTGGAAGTCTGAGCGTCCCAGGGCTTACGACCTGGCATTTGGTTGACTTAAGTGATCATTTATATTTTTTATGTAACGTTCACCATTCTGCCCATTATAGAACATCCATATTGCATTTGTTTTTGAAAAATATATGACATGCATTGTTGTGAAATCAAATGCCAGGTTGTAAGCCCTGGAATGCTCAGACTTTCTTCTTTCGTAAAAAAACGAGAGATGTTTCATCTCAAGTTGAGACACAAATAACTTTTCGAACCATAATATGTGTACTTAAAAAAGAAAATATTTTATTTTATCATTAAGTATACGTGTAATATTTTATGTCCAAATTGGCTACAGCCATTAATAAAGGAAAAAAATATATATTATATTCTTGTCCTTATTATATTATATACACATATCGTAGTCGTACAGGATAAAGTGGCCAACTAACAAAACGTTAAATGTTCAGGAGGGCTATTAAAGTCACTTTTCCTTGGCAAGAAAATAAACATCTATACAGTTAGTCAATTTTAACAAGTCAATATATTATTATTATACTTCCAAGTTCAAAATTTTTGGGATTTTTTCAGAGCAGTATAGTAAGATATCAAATAGTCAACGATCACGTTTTTGTAAAAAATCCACTTGGTCACTTTCTCCTGTATGACGACGATATATTTGAATTTTATACTGTTTTTGTAGACCTATTATTAAAACGATTATACTTTTGCATAAATAAAGTTTGTGACAATTTAATTTTATTATTACTTCAGATTTTTTCCAAAAGTTTTTACATCGTGTTTGAGTTCTCGGGAAAACTTTTGTACTTATGATCCATCAAAACATTCTTTTGACAAGTTCATGTTTTTATTGATTAGAAATTTCGTATTTCACATAATTGCATGTACCACCATTCACTTGATTTAAGTGATGCATCGAACATATTATTTTCCTCGCTCGTATCGTTATTTACGTATGTGTAATTATTAGATATTCTATTCACCGGCATGCAGAAAATTCATAATAAATCTTATTTTTGTACCGCGTCACTCTTCGAGTGAATACGTTCATAAATCTGCAACACGTACCTGCCTGACCCGTGATAACGTAGTTATACGTGCACGTTGAGATAACTCACGCGCGTTCGTTGTACTCGTTTAAGAAAATATTCCAGCGTACAATAGGAAAATACACATTTTCTTGTTCTCGTATTTCTCTTTGCATCGTAATTGATCGGCTCATTGTTCTATAGGACTTCATTTGTAAGAATGGCGACGGGAGTTATAATTGAGAGGTGACTTTTTTATCGATCATTGGAATTTATGTATTGGCACGAAAGTAGTCGTGTCGATCGGAAAATTCGCGACCAAACGAATCATGAAACGATTGTATTGATTCAATGGTTCGTCAGTGAGCTTCAAGCAGTAGGTAGATGCATATTTTATGTAATATTATAAAATTAAAATAGATGATTTCTTGAATTTTTCCGCAGATACTTTGTGGCACATTTCATAATATCTTTATAAAATTAACTTTGTTTTCACCACTTTTTTTTTAAATGTTACATTTAGAATTTTTATGAAGTTTGTGGAAGTTTTTGGTGAGAGTAGTTTAATGTTTCTGATTTAAAATAAACCCTGATGATTACAAGGATTGTCGAAACCGGTAGGTTAAATTGTATTAAAAATAAAAAGAATAAAAAAGTGGTGAAAACAAAGTTAATTAATTTTATAAAGATAAAATAGAGGATTTAAAAAATATATGTTGTAATTAAAATTAGAATTGAATTGTATTTTTTTTCTGTTTTCTGTGGAGTGTAATTTTTATTACTTTTAGATCTTACATTTAGATTATAATCAAGTTCATGTATATCGTTTAGTTCGTAACAGATCAGGAGTCAAAATAATAGGTGGGTATGTATGAGGAGATGGATGAATATGGAAGAGATTTTCCAAAGACAGATTGGTGTGGCATTATATTCTCTCTGCCTACCCCTGCGGAGAAGCTGCGTGATGGTTAGTTATTTAGTTATATGGTTCGTATATATACAGCATAAGAAAATTGTAATTCGCCCTCGGGACGATGTTTTGTAAAAATGTCGCTTTATATATATTCGTCAATTATTATTATTATTATGATCAGTAGTTAAAACTTAATTCTACGCAGATTTACCATATATACCTAGCAGCTTTCTATAACAACATATTTTTTCTCTGGGGTTCGAAAACTGTGTTTACATCATCGCGCTTCGGTGAATACTGTGCTAAAATTGTGATATATGAGCGAATGTAAGAAGAAGAAAAAAAGAACATTTAAAATCCTTCCCTGCGCCGGAAAATGGGAACAAAAGAAGGAATTAATCTCCAATTGAGGAGTTGAGTTTTTCCAAGCTCTTCGATAAAACCCCACTCCTTTATATAATAAAGGAATGGATTCTACTTCCCGTATCGCGACTTCCCTTTGTGTTCTGTTTACAGACTACAAATACACAAATACACTTTATTCGAAATGGATTATTTGCTACAGACATACAATCTTATTTACGGCCGGATGATTATTCCTGCTAGAATTCCTATGAAACTGTATCGTTTCCATTAAACGATTTCCAGGCCTGAATAGTTTGACGCAGAGAAATATATGCCTATTTGAACATTATGTACTTTGCTAGTATTTATTTAGATATCATCAGTTTGCTTTTGTTTTTGTGAGCGCTTCAATACTTGGACAACTATTTGTCAAAAAACTGTGACGACATAACATAGAACAGGGCTACTTGAACTTTGATGTGTTACTTGAGCCCAGTACAAAAAAAATATTTAGATCTGTATTTGGACTACAATAATGAACGTATCGTGACAATAAGTGTCACCTTACACCTGTCACGATACGTTCATTATTGTAGACCAAATACAGATCTAAATATTTTTTTTTGTACTGGGCTCAAATAACACATCAAAGTTTAAGTAGCCCCGTTCTACGGTACCCATTTCAGTTAAATAAACAACAAATTGCGATGTAAGTATTTAGATTAATATATAAGTAGATTAATATATTCGTTTCATTACATACAAGTTTATATTAATTTCAAACAATATTTCTTTTCGATGTGTAATGCCTGAGCGTTGCCTTTTTTAATCTACTTTTTTTTATTCACATTTTGGTCCTAAAGTGATATTAAAATAAGTGTTTCCTTAAAGTTAATGTTTTTTTTATGGAATCGCTTTAAAAATCCTTCTCTCCTATGCTTAGTGATCTAAAGCGCACTTATTACCTTGCCTCCGTGTTGTTCCGATGGAATTCCCTATGCACCATTTTGTTCGGGTGGGGAGCTTATTATAATAATAATAAACCTTCATATTTTATAATGGTTATACAAGGTTAAACCTAAAAATTGTATGACTATTAACTCAATCATATGCGAGTTTCGTGAAGAGCTTCGTTACTTTAAAATACGCTTTGAAATTTCCTCTTTGCATAAATTAAGTTGTGTATTTTTGTTAAATGCCTTTACGCCAAGCGATAACGTTGACCCTTCTCTAGAATTAGTTGAATACCAACATTTACTTTTGCCTTAAATAATTTGTTAAGCATTTTAACTGAAGGAGTTTGCATATAAAATTAAATACAGTTAAGTACTTTGTAGTTAAATAAAATTTATGTTGATATTTTTACTCTTTCGTATCGCCCACAGATTACGAGAAAAAAAAATATTTCCATCATACCTTATGTGCCTGTTCAAGTGGTAACAAATTTTTAATTACGAACAAATTAACTGACCCAATAAAAACAAATCTCTGGTACCTATCCATATATATTTTTTTAACGTTATCTTTAATGTTTTGGATATTTCTTTAAATATATGGAGTCATACGAAATTACAGCGCATATTTGATATTTCGCTTTACTTTATGATGAAATCCTGACTGTCGACCTACCTTATTAATCAAGTTACATTTTACTTTGAAAAATGTTACTTGATGTCTTTCATTATGCCTCGTCAGATTTTGATTGATGGTTTAATTAAATAATTTGTTTTTCATTAGCTTTACCAATTTCTCTATAGGGGTTTTAATTATATACAGTTAATTTGTTACGTAACGGTTGCATCCGTTTTGCATCAATAGCGTTTTGTCAATCGGCCAATTATCCGTCCGTTAGGAGGCCAAATTTCCGCAAAATTCACTCTTTGTCAAGATTGCAATTTAATTAGGTATTGGCTAATTTAAATCCAATTTGCTGTCACGATGTATACGGAGCTAATATATTTCTGTCAATGAATTTCATTGGCCGTGCGTGTACGTTCGCTTATGAATGCACAATACGTGCATACAAGATTAATGACAATGTTATCCAGCTCGTTAGAGATCGTGTGGGAAATACGGCTTCTCTTCTACTTACGGCTGGTGGAGTAATTACACATTGTGTTCGTAGTAACACCGTGTTACCGTGTAGCACAGTGGTTCTTAACCGAGCTGGAGGTGCCGAACCCCGCCAGTTTCATATGCGCGTTCCCCGAACCCTTAATTGGAAAAATAAAATATGATTTTTTCAAAATCAAAACATAGGTATATATATTTACAACATTTTTAGTGTGTCCAAATACTTGTTCACAAAATCTGGATTATCTCCAATTACAGGAGTCATTTTCTGCTCAATAAAAAGCTTCTTTTCATCTCACCAATAGATGTCTCTAGGAAGTTCTAGTGATTCAAGAATAATGTTTTAAAATTGGTTCATATATATATAGAACTTCCAAGAATTTGAGTAGTGTGGTTGTCAATAATGGGTAGAATTGGTGAATGTTACGTGCAAAGTGATCACTTAAACCAGCCTATGACGGTCGTCAGCCCCGTAAATGCCTAGATATATTTATACATAAGTGCACAAAATGAACAAAACCATTGAAAACAAAGAACAAAATCATTATAACATGATTTTTACATGAAAACAAAAACAAAATAATGAATATTTACTGCAAATCAGTGTGCCTTTCGGAGACCAGTTGATGAATGCTTAGCTTAACCTTGGCAAATGCCACTCTAATGTCATTTTCGCAAAAAAAGTCTGTTCCTTTTCTTATTTTATTTGAAAAATTTTACATAACAGTTACATAAATACATTTATATTAATGAGTAACAAAAAACTGGTATTTGTAACATTCCATTTACAAAATTTCACAAATGTAATTTAATATTAATACCTGGAAGAGGGACGGGAGGGAGGAAAAGGGGAAAAGGGTAAGATCAAAGCTCCAGTCCAAGACAAATTATGTGAAAATTGGGACACACCACGATATGAATATCGACTTACTATGTACGCAATCTCAGTGCTGACAATGTCGAGTAGATCAAAATTCCCATATTCATCGTTTACCAATATTGATGAACGATAAATATTGAAATTCTTTATCTTTATATTCAGCATCCTCGAAAAGGATTGCTCAAAGGGATTGCGCAAAGCGTTAAGACCTCTGCCGAACCCGGGGGACAGACTCACCGAACCCAGGTTAAGAACCACTGGCGTAGCAGCACCATAGGAACACGTCGCGTCTCACGCTTTCTCCCTTGTGTCGAGCGCCCGGGCTATGCAAACATTGTACGAGTATCGGACACATCCATCGGAGTGGAAACGCAGTATAGCCGCTAATGTGTCAGACTTCGTGGCATTATCAAACCACACCGCATATACAATGCCTAAATAGCCTATTTACTTCGAGTCTTATCGACTGCCTACCGCAACATACTTTTTATTCATACCACTTGCGTTGTCAATCATTTACGTCTGATGCACCTGCGTACACTTTGGTGCAATGCTCTTAAAAGTAGCGATTTTATTTTATGTTTAGCCTTTACTTAGTTTTTTATTCCTTATGATATAACCGGTAAACCTTAATAAGGATATAAAAAATCTCATCCTTTTCTATGTACATATTTTTAGTGAATATATAATTTAATGTTTTATCCTGGGAACGGGTAAGCCTATTTAGGCAGAATCAGCAACACGTATATAAAAGATTGTATTGTATATTATACGTTTTAAAAATGGTGTATGTACGTGTATATGTATGTATGTGTCTAAATAAATAATTTTTATATTTTTTTAAAAAGTGTTTATTTAAAAAAAATATACTCTCGCAATAATATTCTTTAATACCTTATTTAATGGTGTCTCAATATTTTAACCCTCATAAATAGTAATACTTTATTTTGTATAGCTTTTACGTTGATATTTTATTTGCTTGTTTATGTCGTGTTTGATACAGAAGTAACACCGCCCGTCTCCAGTTTGAAAACTTATTTTCCTAATCAGATACCTTAACAATGGTAAAACATTGCTGCCTAGAAAGAAAGTAGACCAGATACATAAATGTCAAATGCGTTTTTTATCTTCCTCGCTGTGCATCCAGCACAAGCATTCGTGAGTTACTGCCGAGATATGTGGCAGCAGTGTTCTCCGCTCACCCACATCTGTCCATCATCTCATTGTTCTGTCCTCCTGGTGAACCGGTGTGATGCGTTACGAGCCTCATCATCGTGGGAAGCAGAACATTCAGACTCATTATTTGTATACATTCAATCCCATTCTGATGGATACTTTTCTCGTTACTAGTTTTCTACCCATAGAGACGTTCCCACTTCTTAGAACTGAACGTTATTGTATCTCGTCTGTCGTTCCGCGAGTATTGTTACAATATGTATGTGTCATCATTTCAGCTTTAGAAGAGGTAGAAAGTAGATCTTTTATTTGGTAGTCGTTTGGTTTGGTTTTACCATCTTTAACTCTTTAGGGTACGGTGGAATTTAAAGGTCCCTCCTTTTTGATACCTAAAAATGCATGGTAGAATGTTTTTTGTACCACCCCAAAAAATAAGAATTACTGGAAGCACTTTTAACATAGGTTGAAGATTTTATAAGCAAGGTTTATATTATCTTCTACCTACCTATCTTAACAGTTTACTGCGTTCATTGACAAGCGTCGCATACGACTCTTCGATGCCAACGGTCTTTTCGGTATTTGTTAGTGCACGATCAAAGATTTGTCAAATTTAGTGATTGAAATTCCTGTGTAAACCAGGTGTTTTACTGTCTCTAATTTTGTGCTTCAAAGATTTAACCATTTTCGACTTGGTAAAATCAATACAATTTTAAAATCCGTTTCTAAATTATTATTGAAAGCAGAAATAGACGTCTGAGTGTAAAGTTAAACAATAGGAATGCGAACGCAAAGATCTAAATGAAATGTACAACTCTTACATTTAGACTTTTTAGCATGGTGTTACACGTGTCACAATTGATTTTAAGAAATAGTGCTGTTTGCCAAGTAAAACTTAAATTAAAAATGGATGCATATTACCAAAAAAGTGACTGCCGAATCAATTTATGAAATCTGTTTATACCACTGTCGTTTCCTTTTGCACAATTAATTCACGTTCTCCAACCCTATCCAGCTGTCTGAAAATGACACTCAGGAACATCTCAACGCCAATTATCGCAGTATTTCACATAATCTCATACAATACCTTTATTGGTCGCTATCAACCGCTGGATGCAGCTTTCGATTTACCAGACAACTGATTCATACAATTTTCTCTTTGGCGCTTTACAACTAGAAGCCCTTATTCAAATAATAATTATGTAATGTTGTCATTCGTCGTGCTTCGTCCCTTTACGCTAACTGCATTCGCATAATCATGCTTAGTCGTTCCAAATGTGCAATGAACAGTGCATTCTATCCACTTCACACGTTAACCCACGGTTCACTCTAACCCGACTGCAAATAAATTTCTCGCGAGGTTTCCAAATACGTTGTTTGTTGGGTAAGAGAATCGTGACAAAACGATTCATAACTATATAGCCATCGTATGGAATATCGTTGATACCTCAAAAATATGATAAAATCTTTCAATTTTCTAAAAAAATATAGTTAAATGTTTCCAAAATATAATATCAAAACAAAAACCTAATTTATCGCTTGTTTCAACCAATTTTTTTCTCAACTTTCTTACATTAAATTTCATTATGTTTCTTTTAAAATTAAACGTATACAAACTATTGATGCTTATCTTTTTCTCTGAACAGTTCATAAAGTACGTGAAAATGGTCTTATTCTTAGAAGCATATTGTTAGTTAATATTGCTTACTTTTCCCTTCCTATATATTTTCAATCGCCCTACACAAAATACTTAGTAATGACCTGATCAACAAATCGATTTCATGTTAGGAATATGTTATTGGCAACTCTGTGCTCACGTTATTTTCCAAGTGTCTAGCTAAAGGTTAAACGGCCTCAGTTTACAGCAGTGTGCAGCGCTTTTAGCTTATCATTTACACGGAATAATTGTATTATACTCGCCGGTAAAGGCATTTGCACAAATGAATATTTAACATCGTAATATTATTTTACTGTTTGCTACGCTTACTGTTGCAGTAGCAAGTACATATTGTAATTTTTGTTTGTGCGTTCCTTATCAATGCTTTTCTTGTTATACATCAGAAACTGTGTAAACACAATGAATGATTGTAGCTAGTATAACTATTGAAGGGATACGTTCATTGCTCACCTATGACTACTTTGTTTATTGCATACAATGTTGTAATGTATATATCGCATAATAATTTATCGGTTAAATTGCATTTATTCATGCTCTGTATTTTCTACCTCATTTTTATGTTCCTATATTATGTTTCTGTGTATCTAAAAATACACTGCTTTGGTATGTGTTTTTTTCGTGTAATTATATACAGCGATTGTTTTAGACAATCGATTGATTGTAATTGGTAAAATCCACATCCGTTTCTTTAGATAAACAGGATACAAAGAAAATCACGCGACAAATGAACACAATTGGTTGTTCAAATGCATTTTTTGTTATTTTTACAATTTTCTCGCCATTGAAGCAGTTGACTTCCAATTGCGAAATAGAAATAAACGTTATTTTTATTATTATCACAATACACACTCGACACTCGTCAATAAATTTGAATGACTCTTCATATTTGGACGTGATGAAAAGGAGTATACTTCAAATCGTACTCTGTAAATGGTTTGTTGGATTTTTTCCTCAGCAACTTACCTAGCGCAATCATCTTGTAAAACACAACCTGTTTTGTATTTTGTTGCTATGCACGCACTGACCTTTTCGTTAGAAAATAAATTGAAACCTCACTCGATGTTGAATATAGACTTTCACTGGTTTAAAACTGATTAGTGTAATAATCTCCGCTACATCCATCGTTTCGTTCCACAGTAAAGGGGCGTACATAAAGCAATATAAACATAATCGCGAGCTTTTCACACGTAAATAGTTTTCTCCTCGCATCGCCCATTCGATTCGGAGCGAGTTAATTAATTTTGTAATTGTCGTGTTTTGTTCGTCGGGGAAACTTAATCGATTCTAACAAACAGGTGCTGCGGATAAGATTCTCCTTTGTTTCTTGAAATCGCCATTTTAATTCCTTTTGCCGAGTTTTCATTTACTCGTAGCTCGAGTTTGGAAGTGACGCTCTTATAATTGCGCCGTTGTCGTATACGAGCACCTATATTGTATATCATTGTTTCTCGTCAAAGTTTGTTATTGTTCGGAGTTTACAATTTTACCACATTTAGTTTGAATACGGCACAAAGCGAATCACAGATTAGAGATGTACTCTTGTTGGTCGAGAATAGTACTTATTCACACGGTTGATGCCTAGTCTCTAGTTGCACTATCACTTGAAAAGTGAAAGGCCGTATTTGAAATGTATGCGGGTACAAAGACACGACCGAAGACTTTCTTTCTACTGGGTAATAACGTATAATAACGATGACAATTATTTCTGCACCATTAATGATATTACATTACAGCGATCATTCGACATTTCTGCTTAGTATCCGATTGCAGCGAATTCGTGTGTTGAACATGCGGCATCAATTTTCCCCAGACATCATGACATAAGTTGTGACTTGAGCAATAAAGGAGAATCATATCTCGTGTTTATCTTTTCGAGTTGTGTAATATCCCAGCTACCGCAGAGCGAATTCTTGGGAAACCTCTGTCTGCAATTTGTTTACCAAATTCTGTTTTAATAGCCCCGGAGGAGCACTTCCTCATTGGAGGAAATTTACAAACTAAATAGAAGTGTATTGCATTGTATCTGTTAGGTAATTTCCAAATGTAAAGATGATTTATCATGTCTTAAAATAATTAAATCGTATTTCAAAATATTTCTTCAGCGAATAATTGCATCTGTGCCTCGTATTTTTCGTTTTTCTCAATAATTGCTACATAAGCTACATAAATATTGTGTACAAAAAATACAAGGGATATTACTCATATTTAATCACTACAAACTTAATTACCTTATTTTACAAAATGTTATTAAAAAACTATTTACAAATTTTATCTGGTCAAATTATAAGCTAAAATAATAAAATGAAAAGGATATTTTCTGGCGTTTCTCATGTATGTGATGATAATCCAGGATTCGGACCGCACATACAAATTAAAGAGTTTTCGTTCAATAAAAAGCTTCTTTCATCTCGCCAATACATGTCTCTGGTGAAATTCTAGTGATACAAGAACAATGTTTCAAAATTGGTTCATATATATAGACATTCCAAGAATTTGAGTAGTGTGGTTGTCAATCATGGGTACAAATCGGTGAATGTTATACGTGTGTTAACGGATTACTTAAACCAGCCTATGTCGGTCGTAAGCCTCGTCATAAACCTCGTAAGCCCAGACTATATTCTTCATCAGCCATGTTGAGATGTCAATAAGTAATATGAAAAATAAACTCTATAATTGGAGATAATCCAGAATTGTTAATAAGTGCTTGGACACACTCAAAATGTTGTTAAAAAACGATTTAATTTATAATGTTCTTTCTTTCGTAGTTATTTATAATTACATAACTGTTGATACAAAAGTAAAGATATTCGTTTCAAAATGCATACATATTTACATGGTCAGTGTAATCAATATCCCTAGAATGTGATCCAAGGGTCATTTACCTAGGATTCATTAGGAGGCGTAATTAATAGCTGATATTCTATACCACCGTGAAATATTAAATCAGCTGAATTGTTAGTGTGCCTGGTAACTTCACAATTTATGGTTTAGCTAACTTATCTCTCTGCCCTTTGAACTTTCAGTACCACACGTGGATTACGGAATACTAAAGCGTAAATTTAATTACCATCCCGTGGTCATATTTTAATCGTGGTATTTTACTGCTGTCCTAACAACTTATTGAATTAACATTTTAAATACTGACTCTTTCATTTTGCCGGTTAGACATTTTGCTATCGCAGTAAAATTTCACACGAAATAAATACTCGTTCACAAATCTGGATCCATTTATATGAGTATTTTTTCATATTTTTTTTAAATCTCATCAATAATTGGAGATAATCTAGATTTGTGAACAAGTATTTGCACAAATTCAAAATGTTGCAAACAAATTATTTGGTCAAATTATAAGCTTAAATGATAAAAATGGAAATAATATTTTCTGGCGTTTCTCATGTGTGTGATTATAATCCAGGACTAGGACCTCACATACTAAAAAAAGAGTTTCTGCTCAATAAAAAGCTTCTTTTCATCTCACCAATAGATGTCTCTAGTGAAGTTCTAGTGATTCGAGAACAATGTTTCAAAATTGGTTCATGTACTGTATATAGAACTTCCAAGAATTTGAGTAGTGTGGTTGACAATAATAGGTAGAATTGGTGAATGTTACACGTGTGTAAAGTGATCACTTAAACCAGCCTATGACGGTCGTGAGCCCCGTAAATGCCCAGACTTCCACATTCTTCATCATCTGTGATGAAATGTCAAAAAATAATATGAAATAAATACCCAGTTTCATCCGCTAAAACAATTTATACTTTTTAATACATATTCAATATTAAAGTTTTAAATCAGTTTCTATAAATTCATTGATTTTTTTTTCTTCATTTTATGAATCTTTTTACGGTTTTTTTTTAATACACTTCAATATTATCTAAACGATAACAACTTTATTACTGGCGCCATCAAAACTTAATGTTTCCAAAGACCTACCTAGTTTTATATATGTTTACCTTCTATAATTTTTTTCAAAAGTTTATTTGAACTAAAAATATTTGTAGAATGTTGATAACTGCTATCAAAAACGAACGGCGATAAGTTTTTATTCTTACTGTAATAAACCTTTTAAATTTATGTCCCAGTATAGTATTTACTATGTGACTCAACCAACTACTAACTGATACTACTCCTTCTCATTTAACGATGCACAATTCCAGTAGTCGAAAATCTTTTCCATTCAAATTCATTACATAGTTAAATTGCTGAATGTTACACGTGTGTAAAGTGATCACTTAAACCAGCGTATGACGGTCGCAAGTCCCGTAAATATCCAGACTTCCATATTCTTCTTCATCTTTGTTGAGACGTCAAAAAAAATAATATGAAAAATAACTTCCACTATCGGAGATAATCCAGACTTGTGATCAAGTATTTGGACACACCCAAGATATTGTAGATTGTATATTTTATATATTTATATTTCTTACCACTTAAAATTAGTTTTTAACGCGTAAAATAAAAATAAAATGAATTTCATACAAATCGTGTGCCCCAGTAGTAATTTTTTTTATATTTCGCAAAGAATATGTGATTCGTTAATACTTTCTATAATACTTTATGTGTCACAGGCGTTTTGATATTTAATGTGTGATTATTAAATTACTTTTTTAATCCAAGTTTTACTTAGTGAATACAACAATATCTTAAAATCTATTGTGACACGTGTTTTGATGCATTCCGCATCATTTTCAAATAACGTATACGATTCAATACGGTGTAATAGATTTTAAGAAATAGTGGTATTTACTAAGCAAAACTTAAAAATGTATACATTTTACCAAAAAGTGACTGCCGAATCAATTATTGAAATTAAATTACTTATTGATTCAGGATTAATTTTGTGAAACGACATGAATGAAATATTTTTTTTTAAATAAAATTTTGTATAGTACTACTTTTTTGACTTTATTAATGTAAACACGATTGCTTTCGAGAACTACAGATGTTTTCAACAAACGGTTTGTATTTTCATCTATTGATGAGACATCTGATGATATTGATGAAACATCTCTTGTTCTCGAAACTAGTCGTGTTCTCATTAATAAACTTAATTGTTAAATTACTAATTAGTAAAAGTTCAAAATGGAGTTTTTCAATGGTACTCGGCAACTTTTCTACTCGATGGTATTCAATTGTTATTAACGCCACGGTTGCACTATGCATTAAATGCGCGTGAGAGAATACCCAAAGCTATCGCCCTCTTAAATCTCCTTACATAGTAGTCCGTTCTCTCACCGACTTTTTATTTGTTACGTGCCCTCTTTACCCATTCTGTTGCTCTGTGTGCCAGAGGAATCGTTGTTTAACGTTTAACCCGTTGCCTACCAACATGGGAAATGGTTTATTTATTTTTTTAAACATATATTATGCTACTCCGATGCTTAAGCATCACATATCGCTCACTCCTTTGAAGAACGTCATAAATAAATAAAAGATTTTCAGGAGAACGTTTTTAAAGTTTAAAAATATAATACAATGTAATAAAAATAAATATCAAGCCACTTATTGAACTTTTTACTGTGCAACAGATCTTTTTAGGTAAAACCTGAAGGTTTTTTCTCCATTTGAAAAATATTTAGTAAGTATATTAAAAAAATAATTAAACAAAACTTTTCTTCAAAATGCAAATACAACACTTTCTGCCCCGTAGCGGGTAAATATTAAGTTAAAAATATGCCGCTTTTGCTGGGATATAGTACATTTTCTGGGCATTCCGAAAACATGCACATCTGAAAATTGTCGATTTTCGATTTATGACAATCTTGAAAGGAGTGAGCAATATATTTAATATTCTTAAATTGTTTTTTATTCGCAAGGCATTTTCTTCATTTTGTTGATTTATTAAAAGTTCCTCAACGCTATGTCGATGAATTGTATTTTCATGTATAATATATTATTAATTGTTTGGGCATTCATTTTGCGGTAAGATATGATTGAATTATACATGAATAACTTGTATTTTACTTGAGTATTATATTTTAACGACTAGTTTCGGAAGTTACAAATGCTTCCATCTACGGGTTTGAATATAAATTCAAGGTAAAAAAAAACAAGTGTTTTATTTATAATTTACTGATATGTACTGCTGATTATAATAAATTATAAAAAAAAAACAGTAATATTTGAAAAGCTGGTTATCTAAAAGTGACATTAAAATTCGGACACACCAAAGCTATATGCTGTTTAACTGAAGTGAAAAAAATGCCTGGGGACTTCTTTCCAAATAATCATAAATATTTATTGATAAATGATTTTATATATTGATAAATGAATATAAGTCGACTAGTGTAAACCTATGTTACTGTTTTTTTTATCGCAGTCTTCGGATAACTTTACTGTTGATTTTTAATTCATTATTAAAACGAGTTTTATTTTCGAAATATATTTGACTCCAGTGCTCTAAAAAATATATTTAATTAGTTTAAGTTTGTATCACAAACATTTCATTTCCCATTCCAATATTCTCTTTTATTAAAGCGAGGAATTTGGGATAAAGCTTATATTTTCAGACGTAGTAGCCTTCGACCTCTCATATTAAATTTGTTTTGTACAAAAAATCTATCTTAGTTTATTTTTGCTTATAATAATTGGAGTACTCCCAATCCAAATCAAATGTTTTTCTTTGTAAATAAATACATATTTTCTTCTAACCCTTTTAAGCATCCCAATGGTGCATAGGGCACTGTATCATATAAATGCCGTGTTATCTTGATCGTTAACACATGAAGGAAAGGTGATCACCGTCCGCTTCAGGTACCAGTCCAGGGTGATATTGAATAAATATTACAGTGAAAAAAACACTTACATTTATTTGACCTCCCCTCTGGGAATCGAACCCGGGACCTCCAGAACGGTAGCCGAGCTTGCTGACCTTTACACTACGGAGGTGGATATAAATATATCAATTTAATTTACGGCGAAGAAAAGGTTCAATCATATTTTTCGGACTTCATTAGGCGTAGAGCCCCCTCTGTGAAAATCGTAAAACTTTTATTACCACAAGAGTGTTGAGCACTACTTGGCATGCACTGCGCGTGGCTATGCGCGCTGGTACCATTCGAGTATTCTTACAGCTTTATTAAATTTTGATGGGACTTCTGTTTTATACTGCAACAGCATCATTTCAAATGTAATATATGTTGCAGATAAAATTTCTATCGAGATGTATCAAGAGCTTGTTAAGGCTCGTGAGAGCATAGTCAATTTGAATATAACAGCTGCAATTCTCACTCCTCTGTGATACTTTCAATCCTCATATATTCTTCTAAATTTCGACCTTAATAAAAAAATATTAAATTATTTTTGTTCAATATTGTTTTTATTTTAATGCCATATTTAATAACCGATAGATAATATATACGGCAATGAAAAAAATGCATCACACTCGCTAAAAATACAATATCGGCAATTATTAAATATACTAGATATTCAAACCATCCCTCATTCGTTAATAGGTACTAAATACATTTAATAGGAGTAAACATACGATTTTTTTCTCTTTTATGTAGTAGGTAACTTATCTGTAGTTTGATTTGGTAGCCCATGTTTTTGCCACTGTGATTTCTTTGCAGGCAAGTTGTATTATTATTTTATTAAAATTGTTATTTTTATGTTGATTCCACCATTTGCAAGTTTATAATAGTTTTACTACCTTTGAAATAATAAGCTATCATATTCATATACGACATAACTTTCTGAAATGTACGAAAAAAAACAAATAATCGTTTTTTACTGATCAATAATTCACAGTTTATTTTGATAATTTTGTATATTGATATATTTTTATTTGGTTAAAATTATCAGCTTTGGTATATGAATGTAGTTCAAGGCAAAGAATTATTTATGTATGCTCTGTATTTTAGGTGTTCTAATATTGCACCCACATTCCTTGATATCGGAATTGTGTTGTTTTTTTGACGTACACATGAGATAGGCACGCATAATTTATTAAACTATGCTATTTTTACGTATCTAGATATACGTACTTGTGAGCATTACTGCATTAGTATCAACATTTCATTATTCCTTTTACCAATGCCTACACTAGGCATATGTATCCATGTTTATATGTGTTACTTAATTATATTTCAAGGCTTTAATATTCATATTTACATGTACGGCGCCAGTGCAGTCTGATGGAAACTTGTCTATTATTTGCTATAACTTTTGATATTATCGATGGCCACGCAACGAATTTGATAAACATGCCTGAGAAACATGAAATATATACCTGTTCTGTGTGCACAATCAGTATGTAATTCCTCACAGCCTCGCGGTATTACGTGCACAGCGCAGTTGAATAATATTCTCGTAACGTTCATATCACATCCCATTAACTTCATAACATCATGCGTATGTCATATTTTTATTTGTTTATTATACCCAAAGTTTACGTACGTGTTGCTCCTTCAGCCTTCACATAAACGCGATGCCGATGTAATGAGATAGTTTAGTATTCAAATGTCTCGGTTTTTCGAGATTGACATCCCTCGCCTCATTATAATTTTGGATATGTCCTGTCGACGGATTGTTATCCCGGTGATAACGTTTATTCGAAGAAGTGTAATAAATAAAATGTTTTTTTTTCTTTTCCGTACACTAAGAGAGGCCGCGTGACACCAAATCAGGATGTTAAATACGTGATATTTGTGTAAGATTCTCCGTTTTCTTAGTTTTTTTATTAATAAGGAGTGAGCAAGGCTCTTTTTGTTCCTAAGGTGTATCCTAAATGTCATATTAGCAGCTGTCTACTACATAATAAACCTGAGTAATTAATTTTTACAAATGACATCTTCTCTGGGACACACGCACATTATGCTATATAATAGGGTGATGATGCTCTCTGGTGAATAGAAAAAATCAAATACTTTCAATCTCTTTATATTGCCTCACAATTTCCCATTTATCATTTAATCATCGAAACATGACATTTAAACTTTCGTGTTGTTTTATCTTTTCAAATTAGTTATTTCATACAATACTTACAAATAAATGTTCTCCGCTGCATAATCCCATATGTTTTGACATTATCCTGTATATAACACATTTGACTAAAATACGAAATAATCCCAATTTATCAAATTGTATTTTAACATTCGCAGATACTTTCAAACATTAAATTAAATAATCAAACAACATTATGTAGTTTTCAGGTGTATTTAAATAGTGAGTACGTACATATTCGAGTTGTAGCAATACGATTTCCATCATTAAATCAGCAATTTGCAAAACAATGCAGTCATTAAGAAATCTGTGTGTGGGAACATTATTGCATGTTATGGTTTATATGTGTACTTTACGACAAACTTAATTCAAAAGATAAATAAAGATTTAACACATTGCAGTAGTCCGCCTAAATAACCTGTAATTTGTTTGTCGTTTGAAGTTTATAAATGCCTTATTTAACTTTTTTTCTTTTCTTTGTTTTAGGTAAGTCGATAATCGTTCTCAAGCGCTTGTGATTCCACGGAATATATTACGAAGCCCGGTAAGTATGGATGGCAAAAATAAAGCATAATTTTTTAATGTGACGCTTTTTTTGTGTACTTGTTAGTTTTTTCTGTTTCGTCAAATGTGGTTTTGCATAACTGCGAGAATCTGAAGTAAGTGGCACTCAACATTGAGCTCATTACTGTTGACCAATGATTATTTTCATAACTTACGTATATTACTAAACATCTCACGGATATTGCATGTAAATACACCTCGGTATTTCAGTTTATTTACTAAAAGGAATTTTTGAAAACTATTAAATTATCATATTATTTTTTGACATCTCATCAAAGATGAAAAAGAATATGAAAGTCTGGGCATTTACGGGGCTGACGACCGTCATAGGCTGGTTTAAGTGATCACTTAACACACGTGTAACATTCACCAATTCTACCCATTATTGACCACACCACTTAACTTCTTGGAAGTTCTATATATGAACCAATTTTGAAACATTGTTCTTGAATCACTAGAACTTCACTAGAGACATCTATTGGTGAGATGAAAAGAATCTTTTTATTGAGCAGAAACTCTTATATTAAATGTATATTATTATTATATTAAACTCTTATGTAAATGCTCAGACTTCCATATTCTTCTTCATCTTTGATGAGATGTCAAAAAATAATACGAAAAATAACTCCTGTAATTGGAGATAATCCAGATTTGTGAACAAGTATTTGGACACCCTCAAAATGTTGTAAATCTATTTAACTATCTCCAGTAAAATGAAATACAACGTTTCGGACCTTATAATTATGTTAATACAATTTACAATTAGTCATAGCATTTCACTTTTTCGCTTTAACGATGTCCTATCCTTACATACCAATTTCAAAGTATGTAGCATACATAGTATTGGACTTGAGACGTAGGTACCTACCACATATACAGACCCATTATTGTTGTATTATCTATATATTTTTGTCACCACAAATTTAACAAATATATCGTAGACGTACAGGAGAAAGTGACCAACTACCAAAACGTAAAATGTTCAGGAGGGCCATTTAAGTCACTATTGCTTGGCAAGAGAATAAACACCAATGCAGTTAGTCATTTTCAACTAGTCAATATATTACACTTCCAAGTTTAAAATCCTTTGGAATTTTTTAAGGGCAATATTAAGCTAGTAAGATATCAAATAGTCAATGATCACATATTTGTAAAACAATGCACTTGGTCACTTTCTCCTGTATGACTACGATATATACCCTTTCTTTACACACGAGTGTTATGAAATTTTACAGGTGGAAGATTGAAACGTATTTTTTCTGGTATATTTGTACAGATTTTTTTTACAAAATGTAATTTTTTGACGATTGAAAAATGTCGATTTGTGGCCTACGATACATTCAAAAGGAGTAGACGATATATTTATATGATTTAAACATTGATAAGTTTTTGTAATTTTGTCACGTCTTTTGTTTTGTCTACTACTTTTAATTCTAGACACTAATGACATTTTGTCTTGTTAATACGCTATTACTTTGAAAAAAATATTAATATTTCTGTCAAATGTCTCGTAGATAAAAAAATGTAGATTGTTGATCTTGTCTCGGTTTATTCAAGGTATTATTTGCATTAAATATTACGCACGTAATTTCCCGTCGCAATATGTGTACCTAATAAATTGGGAATAACACAAAACCAGTTAATTACGAATATATATGTGTCGCCTACTTTCAAAATCCGTCAGATCCATGTCAGTCGATTTTCCAAAAAATGCAATTTCTCCGGGTAACATTTATGTTTAAAAGATTTGTCTATCTTTAGATAAAATATTATGAAATAGAGAATTTTCCCATTTTTTTAGATTTTTTTTTCAGTATTTAAAAAAAAACTTGAAACACAAACCGATAATGACGTCATCTTAATTTTTGACCTATCCTTGCTCTCTGATTGGCTGATATGGGTCAAAAGGCAAGTTTCATGAATATAGGGGAATTTGAAATACAACGTTGTTCTAAGTATGTTTTAGCCGGGTTTTCAAGTATATAAATATTTTAAACAATAAAACCCACAATTGGGATTTTGAAATCTTATAAAATTGGATCTGGCAGGTTTTGAAAGTAGGCGACACTTATATTCGTACGTATTTAATTGAATCTATCATATTCAAGTTTATTTGTGTTAATATTTTGTCAAGTTCTTGGTCCTAACTACGTAATTTTATATAAGGTACCCATATTAGTGCGGCAGACTGTTTATTTGCCGAGTATCATACCAATCTAAAGTAAAGCATGTCGACGGTAATCGTGTAGCGAAACTCCTGGGAAAGCATAAAATAATCCGATTAACCGTTGTGTATCGGCCATATCATTCGAGTGTTCACTGACATGATTTAAATGGATGATTCGTCAATAATTCGTAACTCACGTTCCGACAATTGAATTAGCCGCATTCGGAAGTCGTGATTGACACAAATGGATCGTCCGCTGTTCGATTGACTCTCACTTTATTTACGGGCTCTTTTTATTGGGCGACTTACACGAATTTTTGTTATTTCGCTGGTTCTGGTGGTAGCATTAGTAAAGAAAGTCATTCTTGACCTCGAAAAAAAAACCGTGATTTAATCTAGATTAAAGTAAACAGCGACGGCTGTCTTTGCGGTTAACGCTAGTTTCTTTATTTTTAAATATTTGTTGCGAAATTTCTACTGAAGATAAATTTTGAGTTAAACGCTTGAAGACCCAACATACATTTAATCGCAACTTAATTTTCTCTAAATCCAGGTAACATTTTATCTAATAATTTTTTTCTTCTTAAAACATTATTTTTTCATTGAAAAAATAAGCTTTTCTTCGAAGGAATTCTATGGTTTTAAAAAGAAAGGAGTTATTGAAAGATACGAAGTTATAAAAATATTATTAAATATTATTTTCTTTATACTTACTTATAAGATTTATTCCAAAAACAAAGGGAATATGCAATTTACATGTTTTTTTTTTAAAAATCGGGTGTGAGCAGATCTCTCCGGTGGTTGCTGGACGAATGAAACGACGTTACGAATGCAGGGCCTTAATGCTATCCGTATGTTCGATAGTCTACCCATGCATTATTCTAATCGGTACGTTGCGTTCAACCTTCGCGATTAATTTAGTACCGAGTCTCGCGAACATTATTAGTTTCCGAATGTCGCTTTCGATCGCCGATCCCTTGAAGAATGTCTCGTTCATCCATTACGGCACACCCACCAGTCTGCACTTAGTGTTCCATTGTGTAGTGCCTGTTTATTTGTATGAATATGTTCCACGCGAATATGATAATGGGATCGACACCGGTCCACGTGAATGCTCCGTAATGACGAAAAAATCACCGTCGATTGCCGCCCACGCTCTCCTGCACTCCCGATCCTCGGGGACGGTTTATTTAAGTGCATGAAATACCTCCCAAAGACCAGAAACACGATTTCCATTGTTGATTTCACTTGTACCTGCTCGGAGTTATGCTCGACTCCGGTGCTATATTGCAAAGTTAAGCCGCGTCAGCATAAATTACCTTCAGCCACCTGACCAACCACGCACTTTTGATTTCTTGCGGATAATTCAGGATTCATTCAGCTTATACATTTATCTTTCTCATTACAATAAATCCATTACATTTAAGTTTTGTACTGACATTGGTTGGTGGAACTGCATTTTATGTAATAAAATAACAACTATGTATATAGTTTTTTCCACATAAATTTTATTTGACCAGCGACCGGATTTCGACGTAACCGACATCACCAAACTAGTATGATTATGTGGAAAATACTATATGGTTGTTATTTTATTATATTCAATACATAAAATTTCGACATTTGAAAACCGAGAAAACTATATTTTTATTTTCTCACTGTTAAAACCAGCTATCGTATTATATATAATTTTACTTTTTATCTAGCGCAGTTTGTTTACTTCTTTTTCAACTTCACTCATTATGATCATCTTTGATTTGTTCACAGAAGGATAGTCACTAATCTAATTTTTACTTATCATTTTTTTCAATAAAATTGTTGTTGCGAAATAACCGTTTTTAATATATCTCTTAAAACTTCCACGAGTTTGGAATCCCTCTAGAATCTAGAATGATACTGAATTAACGACGGCATGTCTCGTGCGTAATTTGCTCCGAGTATCTTCAACCCGGTGTTTACCTAATCTTTTACCACCCACTTTTCTCCGCACTAGAATTATACAAGTACGGATGGCAAAACTAATATATTTCTGTCTCTCTAAGTGCCTACTTGTTTTCCAACATATCTGCCTCTTTTTTATACGCTCTTCTGTGTCAAATCCCACGTTTTGAGTGTGATTCCCTCCGTAATAGTAGTGGTGCGGAGAGATTCTGACGCAATACTAAATTCTTTATCCCTAAACCACCGTATTTCTCCCCTCTTGTTATTTCGGGTAAAGGTTTTCATTTATTTCTCCATTCGATACAGTCTAGGAAGTTGCCCCTTTTTCTTAATACAAATCTATTATATTCCCTTTATATTTGCTGGTAATCCTACTTTTTATTTTTTGCCAAGCAAGTGTAGGTTATCGTATTATTAACATAATACGATAATATATTCGACGTTTTATTTGGTACTAACAATCTGTACTGGTCATAAAAATTAAGCTCCCCGCAGCTATATTCATATAATATTACACACGCTATGAAGATTCGACTAATGCGCTTCTCTCAAATTATCTTTATTGCGTTTTAACATATTACACGTTTGATCTTAACACTTACATGCTAGATTTTCTCTCACAAATACAACAGTGGCATTGAGTTCATGCTTTCGCCTCAGAGTCGAGCTCAGCCAAGCCTGTTACATAATAAGAAAACAAGATTGCGCAGGTAAAGGTGGTTTTTGGGGTCTCCCGGGCAAATCGGATGACGTTTTCCGCGTCGGGCCTAATGGCGTTTTCGCCTTGTTTGTGATCGTAATTTGCATTCACGTTTTCGCATTATTATAATCTCGAAGGTATCTAAAACGTGTTCAAGAACAAGTGGGTACCACAACACAAATAATTTAACCAAACGCTTTGGCCAATTTGCATAATTGCGTTGCTCTGTTGTAACGTGCGTAAAATTTCTACATTTAAACCAGTTTGAATTTTACTTCAGATCGCTATCCTCTTTTGCGTCGTTTTTCGTCATTACTTTTAATATAATGAGATAAAGGACCAATGAACTCAAATTTATTTTATTAAAATATCATGGTTAATCTCTTTTGTACAATTGATCTTTTGTTTTCATTATTTATATAAACTAAACGTATTTCTGCTTCTGACGTTTTAATTAGATATTTAATTCATAAATAAATGTTTAATTGAAGTTATAAATAAGGCATGTTCAGATAAAGTAATTGAGTCAGCCGATATCAGGCAGTTAACATTTAAAATGTCCAAAAATTTATATATTTCTTTCTTTGAAATTGATTCGTATCCTTGAAACATCTTTTATATATCTATCTATCTTATGTATCTTTTTCGAAATTTTTCGGATTTTGAAAATATAATCAATGATAGATATAAATATTTTGAGAAAATAATCTGGCCAATAGAATCGCGTAATCCGTATATTCTCTGTTAAATGTAAGTTTATAAAATAATTTAATCGAACTTTCCACTAAATTGCAAGAAGAAATCGGGCATTTGAGTCGTCTTTTACGAAATAAAAAAGGTAACTCTGTCTCATACAATGATTACTAGCAAAACAATAGATAATAACCTGAAATCTAATTGTTTTCTTCTTATGCTACCGCCTCAAATATATTATTTCCCATTTATAGTAACTGCAGACAGTTGGTAAAATTCCATATTGAATTGTTGGGTAATATATCCAAAATAAAACAAGGTTTGCTGGATTGAATTCTACATTTATTTATGTATATGTTAATACGTGACACGCGTTTCGTCTTCTTAGGACATTATCAAATACTCTAGTGTGATACATGACATCTTAGGACACTATCAAACACTTTGAGTTTTTGATAATGTCCTAAGAAGACGAAACGCGTCACGTATTAACATATACATAAATAAATGTAGAATTCAATCCAACAAACCTTGTTTTATTTTGGATATATTACCCAGCAATATTATTTCTCGTCGGAATGTTGATGTCATTCTTAGGAATCTAATTTGGTGAACTTTGTCCAGTTTATTAGTTTCCAGACGGTGACAGTTCATGGCCACAGATCCTTGCCTCTGAGCCGTCGTGAAATGTCAGATCAACAGCGAAACCTTTGATCCCTGCTCTCCTGGTATAAAATATTTTATGACACTGGTAAAACACACAACTCCCTCGTCCAGCGCAATAAATAATACCTGTTTAGTAACGTATCAGTTAATGATAAAAATATACATATGTATTTGCTCCACCCTATGCTAAATGTTAACGCCACCGTGGCGCCTTTTACAAATCACATCCAATTTTGCATATTTTTTTTCTTCTTCTTTTTGTAGATCTGCTCTTCCGCGTTCCTGTAATGTTACATAAAGTGAGTTTGGAAAAGCGTATGACGTTAGCCGTATTTATGTATAAATTGATATAAATTAGGCTTTGCTTGAATGAGGCGTTTATTCAAATATATAATATTTTAAAAAATATATATTACAGTATTGTATTAAATAATAAATTAATAAAATTCTGTCATTCAATGATTTTCAACACGTATCGATATAAAATATATATGTCTCAAATCTTAAAGCACCCTTGAGAAATTGTAATCGCAACAATAACCCATGTCCTTCCGCGTTCCTGTAATGTTTTATAAAGTGAGTTTGAAAAAGCGTATGACGTTAGCCGTATTTATGTATAAATTGATATAAATTAGCGCCGTTCCCTGCATAACGAGGCACTTGCAGTTGCCCACTAATGGCGACGCGAGGCGCTGTGTGGCGTTGTTTGAATAAGCGGGCATTAAAATTGTATGTAGATTTTCACACAACACGGAGTGGGCCCTCCCGGAACGTATTTAGAATCTTAAGTGGTAAAACTAAACAGTGCCGAGATTATTCCACTTACCACCCTTTTAAGAGTTAACCCTTTATGGACTTACGTTTTAACAAGAAACGTAGTACATGTTGCTATTTTTCCTTTAGGTATAATGGTTGTTTTAATTTATACTAATTTGGTGGCACTTTTTCATCTAAGATGAAGATCAAATACTTCTTTTTAATTATTTTATGACATCTCATTAAAGATGATGAAGAATATGTAAATTTGGGCATTTGCGGGGCTGACGACAGTCATAGGCTGGTTTAAGTGATCACTTTACACACGTGTAACATTCACCAATTCTACCCATTATTGACAACCACACTACTCAAATTCTTGGAAGTTCTATATATATGAACCAATTTTGAAACATTATTCTTGAATCATTAGAACTTCACTAGAGACATCTATTGGTGAGATGGAAATAAGCTTTTTGTTGAGCAGAAACTCTTTTTAATGTTTGTTATATAATCTATTTCATTTCAATTTGATTGTTTTTTTTTTACTAAAAAAATAATGGCTTTTACAATTTTATGGCGGTCTGTATTTTTTTTAATTGTTGCTATAATAGATAGTAAACTTGTCATAATCAAGTATTTCAAATAATTGAAAGTATTTAGGTCAGGAGTTGGAATATTCGGCGGTTATGCATGAATGTGGATGAGGCGAATATTGTTTGCAAATACCGATTGGTGTGGCGTTCTGTTCTCGCTGCCTACCCCTGCGGTAAGCGGCGTGATGGTTAGTTAGTTATTTAGTTATAATACACATTCATGACGCTGACTTGCTGCTATCTAGTAATTTGAAATCAACGTAACGCATAAACCAGCATAATTATAATATATATTTTTAAATAAAATAGATTGTGATCAAAATATTTAAACATTGATCTTTAAGTGTTAAATTATACTCGTAATAAAACATATAGAATGGGAAAACGACTGATTGTTTATTCGTTTAACAATTACAATGATGATGGTTAAGGAGTTACACTATAACCATTTCTATAAATACAATATTGTAAAGCCTTTTGCGTTTGTGCACTCGTACTCAATTGCAATATGGATTTTAAATTATCTGTTGTTATATTACAACAGTCAAGATATGTTATCTCCTTCTAATATTAAAAATATATATATACTTATGTTAATTTTAAATGTAACTTCATTCTATATCATCGACCATAAAATACAAAAAAAGACCATTGGGATATTTATATATAGGTACCGTAAATTATTTTGTCATAAAATTTTCATCTTGATTCCCTATAATAAAGTTTTTTTTAATAGATTTATATTATCCACTGACACTTCGTGATGGAATTGTATTTTTAATTTATTATTAGATTAAAACCAATATTTTTAGCTTTTCCACTTTTTTATTTGACCAGCGACCGGGTTTCGTCGTTACCGACATCACCAGTCTGATGATGTCGGTAACGACGAAACCCGGTCGCTGGTCAAATAAAAAAGTGGAAAAGCTAAAAATATTGGTTTTAATCTAATAATAATTTTTTTTTTAATTTCCGTGATTTAAAAAATAATATCCCCGAAATACTTTTCCAATTTATGGAAAAGAAAGAATCTCGTCATACATTCATGCATTACTATAAGAAATATATTAAAGATTATTTACTAACGAACAATGTTTTTAGGTATTTTATTATTATTATAATTGTTGGTTCTAGAATTCAATATTTAAAATTAAATCTTATTACTTGCCTACAAGTAAATGATTCCTCTATTTCGAGTTTACTCCAAATGGTGTTTAACATAAATATTATTACATAATATGTGAAAAACGGAGATAGGACTCTCTTAACGAGTTGCAGGTACTTTATGTTGACAACTCTCATAAAAGGAGCTATTTGGAAAGCAAACATTTCCAGAGGAAATGGTTCCACTTTTCAAACTATTATCGCATATCTGAACATACAGGCGTATTCATAATTCCTAGGGAAACCTTTGGGGGCCTCTTTTATCCTCCTACGAGTAAAAAAGGCTTTCATTTATTTACGTATTTTTATTTTTTTAACACTACACAAGTCGGTTTAATTTTAACTTTTGTCTTGAGGAGGGTTTGATAGGAAATTGCCGGTTTTCACATTGAATACTTTTATTAACACGTAATAAACTGTTATTAAGTGCTTTTAAATTTTATGCTGTCGTTATTTTTCAGCAGACATAATTATACTTGTGTTTATAAACTAACGAAAAAAATAGAAGAAAAAGCAACATAATTAATAACCGTTTTAAGTTTAATTTATTCCATCACGTACGCGTTTGTATGCCGTAAGGAATATTTGTTTTCTGAATTCGACTTGAAATTAGATTTTCAATGAAATCTTTTTTTCAGATTTAATTCTGTAAAATAATATATAAAATCCAATTAAGTTTCATAATCGTCTTGTAACTTACTCATGGAAATTGTTTTAATTTTTCTAGGATATTTCCTTTTTATCAAAAAAGCTCCAGATATCGTACTTAGAATAGGGTTTCCCAGTACTATTGTTTTAATTGTTTTTTTTTTAAATTATTTATTATTGATTTTTTCTTATTAAATGTGCTTTTAATGTTATTGCGTGAATGGTGTTATATTAATAAAAAAATACACAATATATTTTAGTAAAATTTGTGTAATTTTTACTCAAACCCTCAAAGTCTGTTTTTCAATATTGAATATAGGGTACTCATGGAAATTGTTTATATTTTTCGAGGACATTTCCTTTTTTATCACAAAAGCTCCAGATATCGTACTGAGAATAGGGTTTCCTAGTATTATTGTTTTAATTGATTTTTTTTTATTTATTATTGATTTTTTTCTTCTTAAATGTGCTTTTAATGTTATTGCGTGAATGGTGTTATATTAATAAAAAAATACACAATATATTTTAGTAAAATTTGTGTAATTTTTACTCAAACCCTCAAAGTCTGTTTTTCAATATTGAATATAGGGTACTCATGGAAATTGTTTATATTTTTCGAGGACATTTCCTTTTTTATCACAAAAGCTCCAGATATCGTACTGAGAATAGGGTTTCCTAGTATTATTGTTTTAATTGTTTTTTTTATTTATTATTGATTTTTTTCTTCTTAAATGTGCTTTTAATGTTATTGCGTGAATGGTGTTATATTGATAAAAAAATACACAATATATTTTAGTAAAATTTGTGTCATTTTTACTCAAAACCTTCAAAGTCTGTTTTTCAATATTGAATATGAGGGTTAAACCTACGCAGCCCTAAACAAGGATATTTTGAATTTACGCGCTTATATTTAGCTACTTAAGCGTTCCGGTAGTGGTAGCTGTTTATCGATACCAGTACTAAACCGCCATTCGTATGGTCCTCTAGTCCGCCTGTAAGGATGAAATATTGTTAGATACGCAGTTTAGACAACGTTCACAATGTATCTTATCTCACTGACTACTAATTAATGTCCACTTCACTGTGATTTACCTTCCACGGTGTTTCAGCATTGATGAAATTAAATATTAGTATTTTTATTGATCGAGAGCTCGCTTTTATTTTGAAGGCTTTTAATATTTCAGCAATAATGTAGTCTAGATAAAAATGCATGTTATTGTATCGCATTGATTGAAAGGATTATCGAAAAAAAGTCAAAACTTAATGTCTTAATTTTCACCTGTAGATGAAAACATCAGTTAGTTTTTTAAACTAGTTGTGTATAATAAAATAAAACTCATCAAGTGGTTTATTACAAGTGTTTATTTTTTTTTTAATAATCAACATGTCATTCCACAAAGTTAATGCCGAATCAATAAATAATATATTGGTGTAATAATACAACAATCTGTCCTCCGTAGTAAAATGCTCAGCACGCTGGGCCACCGTACTAGAAGTCCCGGGTTCTATTCCCAGGGGAGGTGATTTTCGATACGTGATTTTTTCACTCTAATATTTATTCAATATTACCCTGGACTGGTACCTGTAGCGGAGGGCTGATCACATTTCCTTCATGTGTTAACGATCAAGATAACACTGCGTTTATATGATGCAGTGCCCTACGCACCGTCGGGTGCGGATAAGGGTTTAAAAAAAAACCGATGTTATTTTTACTTCAACTTATTTTTAAAATGCGTAATATTTTTATTGGTAATTTTAAACAATGGCTACTTGATGCATCTTTAATAAATTCATATTATTAAATTTATGGTTACTGAATAATCAAAAGGTGTAAAAAATATTGCTGTTAAATTAAATACATAGTTTTTACTCAAATTACTAAAAACATTGTCTATCCAAATATCTGAACGTTTCCGCTGTTTCAATATCTAAGTTCACATTTCCACCATCTGAAAAGTTTTAAACTGTTGCTACTAAGTTTAAAAATATTAAAGAATTTTGTGAATCGCTTCCGGAATACCATTAATCTCACAAGCGCGTTTAAAATATTTTTCGCCCCCGGCTTTCAAACTTTGAAAAGCTTGTAAAAAGCTTACTTTAAGTTTTATAATAGTTAAAAGATAGTTGGAGTTGTAAATTAATCAACTTTGTTTTGCGCAGTGCTGGATATGTTTGAATAGTGTACATATTAGCATGTTTTTTTAATATTCTCGTATTATGTGTAAGTGATTTTCAATTTTATGTCAGTAAATATATGATAACGTTGTTTTTCTTCGATTATTCGCTTGGTTTATATAACAGGGTACACATATTTTCATATTGTTATCCGTTTTCATAATGATCCAGTATAGGTTTATTTTGTTATATTTTAATTCATCTTAGAATTTCTGTTGAATATTCTATTACCCGTTTCAGCATAAATTTATCCTTGTTTTATCCAAACAATTCTTTCGTATCTTTTTCACGTTCGTTTTTAAGCCTATCAATATTTGTTGACGTTTGTTACTTGTATGAAAGAAATTATAGTGGAGAGTTCGGTGGAACCAAGAGCTTCCATGCGCTTATATGGTCGACTAGATATCATGAATACTCTGAAAACTGTCAGATGAAAACTGACAGATGAAAAGTGACAGATGAAAAGTGACAGATGAAAACTGAAAACTGTGGCCCACAAAATTATCCACGTATGGTGGTGTATCGGATGCGTCTGAACCTGGTTATGAAGGAGACCTTGAGGACGATGGGATGGTAGTCCGAATATTTACAGTCAAAATATGCATTGGTAGACTAGTAAGTGTCTGTTTGCCTGGAACGAGTGATAACAATCGGCTATGGAAGTGGTTTTCGGTCAATAGAATCTAGCAACAAGTAGAAGAATAAATATTAAATCTTCATGCAATTCGTAATTGGGGTACTTTTTGTATTATAAGTTATTATAGGTTGTATTTATAGGTTGTCTATGACAGGCACATTGAAAGCTCTGTATGTAAAATCAACGTATATTCGGGTGTCGATTCTATACACTTTTAATAGTTTACGGTATTCTGTTTCTAAAAAATTGTTTTGCTAACACAGATTCTACAAGAAGCTTAGAGTTTCTGTATAGGATTCGAATATATGGCGATAAGCTTTCAATGTAGTTTTTAACCAAGAAATCAGAATAACAAATTATCTTTCTTACACGCAAGATAACCCCAAAAAACATCGTATAGACATCGCTATTGATAAACCGATCTCGATATTCCATCTTCTAACATTTGCTTCAATCCACTGCAGGCGAAGTAGTCATATTCATAAAGTAATAAGTTTATATTATATGTGTACCTCCTTGATCTGTTTCTGAATACCTCCTTATCCTCCCTCCATACTCGCCATCGGACCGCCTACACGAATTTAGACTTTTTGCTATTTTAATATGTAACCAGTAAGACAACTTATATCTGATCACTTCAAACCCCAACGATATTTATAGGCACATTTGTATCTAGTTTTTTTTTGTTCTCAAAGTTGGGTTAGAAGAAAAGATAAAGAAGAAAAATATTCAATGACCAGGTTGTCTTTGAATGTTCTTGGTAGGTACTAATACTACTACTGTTATTATTACCAACAGACCGCTTTCTGCAAAGGTAGGCAAAGAGGATGAGCTTTTTCTATTTCCATAAATCTAGTCATGCATGCTCAAGGTCTATCAAGCTTAAGGTTCTGATTAATTTAGTCGTGCCAAGTCTTGGCAAGTCCGTATACGTAAAAAATAATAATTAACTTGTATTTGAATTTAGCAGATATATAAACAAGTTCAGAAGTATTTTTCTTATTTATTTCAAATTTAATACAAAATATCTTATTATTTAATAAATTGCAAAGTTTCGCCTCGAATGTTACTTTCTTGAGTACTTTCCTGAGAGATAAGAAAACGTTTACGAAAATAAATGTTTACGTGGAACCACCCGTGTTTACGTGGTTTGTGTAAATGTTTACGTGGAATCCACAATTGTTTCTCCATTTTATATAATTTTTTTACCATTTATATGAATTAATTGGGGTTAAAATTCACAATTTTACATAAATTTTCTGATAAAATTAATTTCAACTGAATGAATTTAACAGGTGTATGATAATAATTATCACGTATAAGTTATCGTAATGATTTAATGTAGAATTTTATATAAATTTTACAATGGAAATGGAATTTGTTTTACATATCTCGAATTTTTGTATTAAAATAAACATCACGTATAAGTTATCGTAATGATTTAAAGTTGAATTTTATAAAAATTTTACTTTAGAAATGGAATTTGTTTTACGTATCACGAATTTTTGTATCATAATAACTATCACGTATAAGTTATCGTAATGATTTAATGTAGAATTTTATATAAATTTTACAATGGAAATGGAATTTGTTTTACATATCTCGAATTTTTGTATTAAAATAAACATCACGTATAAGTTATCGTAATGATTTAAAGTTGAATTTTATAAAAATTTTACTTTGGAAATGGAATTTGTTTTACGTATCACGAATTTTCGTATCATAATAACTATCACGTATAAGTTACCGTAATGATTTAAAGTAGAATTTTTATATAAATTTTACTATGGAAAAGGAATTTGTTTTACGTATCACGAATTCTCGTATTATAATAATTATCACGTATAAGTTATCGTAATGATTAAAAGTAGAATTTTATATAAATTTTACTGTGGAAATGAAATTTGTTTTACGTATCACAATTTTTTTGTTGACAGTTGAAAATATGTAATAGATTTTTTGTAGTATTATTTTTTGCTCTGCATTAACATAGAACAATAGATAATTGAATGTCCCCCACCTGTTCATCTATTGTCAAAAATCGTCAATTTAGATTACCAAGTCCGTAGACACCCATACCCGGGTGTTATAATTTGTCTATTTTTATTTTTCGCCTATTGTCATTAGCGTGCGTATTGTTTTTGGGTAATTGAATTAAAACAACGGCCAGAACGCGACACAATGGGCTATGATTTAGGCGCAGCCACTCTGTTACGTGCCAATACACTAGCATTTGAAAAAATAAATAACGATACCGTATTGTACCAATTTCATGAATATTGTTTTTTTTTTAGAATATTTGTGTCACACCTTCCGGCTTTGTCAGGCGATGTTATCAAACCTATCAGATGAGTGATGAATGATGCTCCCGGAACAAAATCCATTCGCGTTGTCATTATAACATTATTAAAAAAAAAATCTTAAATGTGGTATAGTGATATTGAAAGTGCTATATTCATATTTAATTCATGTTTTCAATTTGAACGAATAATGAATTCTATTAAATTTAACACGTTGACCGACAACTACGAGATAACTCGTAGATTGCTTTCTTTGCTAGGACGCCGACTACGAGTTATCTCGTACTGTGTTTACTTGCCATATTCGTGCAGCTACTGATAAAATTCGTAGTATACCAAAAAATCAAGTAGTAAAATAATGTTTTTAAAGAATTGGCTTTTTAGACCGGAATTATGAAAATCGCCGTGGTAGTCAACTTATTAAATATACTACTGGTTCAATTAATTTGTGGTCAAATTAATAAATATATACATATTTACATAGAGGAAATATACATTTTTTCATATTTTTAAAATAAATCATTTTTGTATTCACTTACTCAAACTTCAGTATACTTCTGTTTTTTTTTTATTTCACTGAAATGCTTTGCTTGTTGGGCATTTATGCATTTTTAGGGCATTTTTTTGGCATTGTTTAAGGCATTTTTTAAGGCATTGTTTAGGGGTTTTTTTTTTAAATTGGTTTTACTTTTTTTAAACATATTAATTTATGAAAAATATTTTTACAAAGGCCAGATGGATAGAACGCTATTTATCGACAACTGAAAATACTCAAACCTATATCAATGCTAAGTGTTTTGTATTTAAGTGTATATATTCTAGTTTAAAGGGTTCCTTAAATATTTAATTAAAATCTATTTCCGTATATTCAATTTCGGCTTTATCTTATTTGAACCCTTTTAAATCGAACGGCTGTTGTTTGTATGAATTGTCCTTTGCCCTTTCGTCCAAAGGGTTGCCTTGAAGATAAATGACATGAAAGATTTTCGTAAAATTACCCGAATTATTACCCTCGTATTTCTCAGGATCAGCAATTTAGGTACATTTATTATTATTTCCTTTAAAAAAAACAACCATCTTCGCTTCTGGTATTATGTTTCCTTACTGTATTGTGTGACAGAAATGTATTAATTTCTCTTTTTTGAAATATACGTAAAACACCTTAAAGATTATTTACTGTTCTTTATTAGAATCCATATTAAGATATGGAATGAAGTCTTGGGGACATTCGACGAAAACGAATTTATTTATTTATTTTTCAGAACATATTACATACATAAGTCATATAAATAATATTCCCGATGAGTAATTTCTATTTCTCATTTTGGGACATAGGATTAAGGTTAACAAGACTGGAACACAAATAATAAAGTTACAAAAAATTTTTTTTTTGTACTACTACTACTACTACTACCATCACGCCGTTTCCCCGCAGGGGTAGGCAGAGAGGATGGAACGCCACACTCTTCTGTCCTGACATACACTCCTAGCCTCCTTCACATCCATACATCTAGTCATACATGCCCTCCGATTACGCAGACTTTTGACACCGCCAGATTTTAGGTTCTGATTGATCTGATCGTGCCAAGTCTTTTTCGGTCGTCCACGTTCTGTTTTCCCTCTCAAATTCGCCACATATATTTTCTTAGTCATTCTCTCGCTATCCATTCGCTCCACATGTCCATACCACCGCAAAGAGCTCTTTCTAATATTTTCAATTATTCCTCGTTCAGCCTTACATTCCTTTCTTATATCATCGTTTTTAATTCTGTCATACAATGATTTTCCACACATTCGTCTGAGGGAGCGCATTTCAACAGCATTCACTCTGCTTTCATCCTTCCTTTGCCAGTTCCATGTTTCGCTTCCATACATTAGTATCGGTACTAGCACGCCGTTGTGAACCGCTAGCTTGGCTTCCATGGACATACTCTTATTCCCAATCACTCTGTTAAAAGCACCATTTATTCTATTCCCTGCATTCACTCTTCTCTCAATATCCTTATCCACTTTTCCATCCCTTGTGAACATGCTTCCTAGATATAAAAATTCTTGCACCTGTTCTAGGGATTCATTGTGCACGATAATCTTGCATTCTGTCAAATCTTTCTCTCTTTCAAACACCATGACCTTTGACTTACCTTCATTCATTGCCAGATCATTTTCCATACATACATCGTACATTCTTGACACTATTAGTTGCAAGTCCTCCGCGCTGCTCGCTAGCAGTACGGCGTCATCCGCATACAGCAAGCAACTAACAGTTATATTCATCATTTTCGCTCCGACTCCCATACTTTCAATCTCTTTCATACAATGGTCCATATAGAGATTAAACAACCATGGTGACATTACACATCCCTGCTTTACGCCTTTGGATATTGCAAACCATGATGTAATGTCCCCATTCACTCTTATACTAGCTGTGCTGCCCTCGTAGAGGGAAGCAACTGCTTGTATAAGTTTATCGTCTACTCCATATTTTTCCAGCACGCTCCATAATTTTATCCTATCAACCTTATCATACGCTTTCTGCAAATCCACGAAAGCACAGAAGAGTTTCTGATTTTTAGCCAAAAACTTTTCCGTCAGCATTCGTAGTGCAAAAATTTGATCTGTGCAACCTCTTCCACTCATAAAAGCACCTTGCACATCCCAAATCCGTTCTTTCGTCACCATTCTAACTTTTTCAATTATAATCTTACTATAGAGTTTACCGACAGAGCTTAGCAGGCTTATCGCCCTATAATTCCCACACTCTGCGCGAGATCCCTTTCCCTTGAATAGAGGCATGATTACTGCCCGTCTCCAATCCAGAGGTGTGTATCCTTCCTCAAGACACAGGTTAAATAGTCTGTGAATCCATGTGAGGGTGGTCAGTCCACCACATTTTACAAACTCTATAGCAATATTATCATACCCAACAGCCTTACCGTTCCTCATTAATTTTAAGGCATTCGTTATTTCTGACATACTTATCTCACATACCATACCCTCACTCACCCTTGCCTCTATGGGTGTCTCGGTGGAGACATTGAGACTTTTTTGTAAATAACCAAAACTAATACTTACAAGGTAAAATGTAAAAACAATAAACAGGTATAATAAATAGGCATTAGAAACATATTTAAAAGAAATAAATGAGAAAAACATAAGGTAAGAAGCATATTTAAAAATGGTTCAAAGTCTGCAATATTCCATAATAATACAAATAAAATACCCAGTCAAATATATAATCAAAGGGACAATCCAATCTTGATGTATAAATATTTAAAATTACTACCGGTAAATATAATGTTTAACTACGAAAAATCATATTATCAACAACAAAAAATACGCTAAAAGATAAATGAAATGTGGGGTATATTAATGACCGTTAAGTTCTTACTTTCTTTCTACCTACGTAAAATAAATATAATTATCTATTTACATTTTACTCGAATGATTTATCTGACCACCTTCGCTTTCCTCTACGGTTTAATGTCCCTTTAAATACTCAAGATTTATTGCGAAGTTCTCCAGGATTCCATTATGCTAGTAAATTATGTTCCTAGTTATAGTTCTCGTTTTCTTGTCAATATAAATAATCCGTCAAATGAATCATTCATGCAACACGTTCTTTATAAAATATTTCATTTAGGTACATGGTAACATTGAACCGTTTGTCGTCATCACTACATCTTGCACCGATGTTTGCTCGATATGGAGTGGCGCAATTAAAAGAAGAATTATGATAGAATAACACAAACGAATTTCAACATTTTGAGTGTGTCCAAATACTTGTTCCCAAAATTCTGGATTATCTCCAATTACAATAGTTATTGTCATATTATTTTTTGACATCTCATCAAAGATGAAGAAGAATATGGAAGTCTGGGCATTTACGGGGCTGACGAGCGTCATAGGCTGGTTTAAGTCATCACTTTACACACGCGTAACATTCGCCAATTCTACCCATTATTGACAACCACACTAATCAAATTCTTGGAAGTTCTATATATGTGAACCAATTTTGAAACATTATTCTTGATTCACTAGAGACATCTTTTGGTGAGATGAAAAGATGTCTCTAATGTCTCCATATTCTTCTTCATCTTTGATAATATGTCAAAAAATAATATCAAATGAATTTCACCTAGAACAGAAAGGGTTGAATGTTAAATGTTCGTACTGGTGAATTTAAAATTTAATTTACAATAATTTTTCTTACTGGGCTTTCAAAGATTTTAACGGAGTCCTGCTACCAACTCTAATGTATGGAAGTGAAGCATAAGGTTGGCAAAAGAAAGATGAATGTATACTGAACGTAGTCGAAATGCGACCTGTCATACGAATGTCCGGCAAAACGATGTACGATAGATGTTCGAATGGTGAAGGAAAAAACGTAAGGCTGAGATAATAGGTATGTTGAAATGGTATGGATATGTGGAACGAATGAGTGAAGTAACAATTGTAGTCAAATAAAGTTGAGTATGAGATAGACCGAGGAAAACTTGGCATGATCAAGTATCTCAAATACTTGAAAGTGGTCAGGTCAGGAGTTGGAAGTATCGGCGGGCATATATGAGACGATGCGTGAATGTGGAAGAGGTGAAGATTGTTTTCAAAGACAAAGTGGTGTGATATATTTTCTCTACCTAAGCCGTGATGCGGCGTGACGGTTAGTTAAGATTCAAAATTAATTTGCAGCTAGACTACACTCGTTCAACTGTTGCAGTCTTTTTTGTAAATATGTGATCGGTTTAGCTCTTAAACACTTTTTTGCAAATATTTATACATTATTTCACTTGAAAATTATAATATTTTTTTGTTAATTTTTTTTGCGTGATGTTATTTATTCATTTGAATAAGTCTTCTTTCGAAGTTCTGAGTTCTTCATACTCGTATATTGTTGACATAAGTCACCAGTTAATAGAACTCTTTACCTTCTAATAATATTGTTGTATTATTAATAATATTGTTATATCATTATTATTATGACAAAGACCCACATGATTTATTATTATTATTATCATTATTATTATGACAATTTGCATAACGGAAACAAACAAATAGTGAAAGTATCGGAAAGAAAGTGTAGGTAACATAAACGGGTGCAGCGACCTTATGATATGCCATCAGTTAATGGTATCATGGTCAACGCCATTTTATGACTGCTGTAAAAGCAATACGATCCTTTCTGGTAACATTGCAACGCGAACTAGCGCTACTTCAAAACAGCAGTCATAAAAAGAAATCAAAAGTGATAGTATTAAAATTGTATTTATCATTATTATTGTTAATATAAAAATTCGTACGTATTTAAACACTTCCTTTTGTGTAGATCCTTTTTTTTAAATTACCTAACGTCCAAGTGACTCTGAAATCTAGCTACAGCTTATGCAACATTGTTTAAGGCCATAAGTATTTGAGAAATGAACCAGAAGATTTTGCAAAGGTTATTGCGATATTGACATTCATATTCGAAATTTCGCCATTTTTTAATCGATTACGGTAGAGTGCAAAACTTTTTTTATATCATCGTCATATGGTATACTTGTCTGTATAGCTCTTTGAGTGACTCTCCCTAATATCCCTTATACTTCTTCTTTCGGTAAGGTTCTATTAGGCAATGTCGTACCACTTTTCGCCGGAAGTTTAGAAGGAACTCTTAGTACTTTTTTATACAAACCCCGAGGAAATTGTCCCCAATTTTATGTATTGTATTGTTTTCGATAATTTTCGATACGTTCACAATATTTTGGGTTTTTGTATTTCGTAATGTTAGTTTAACATTTTTTTATATATGACATTTTATATATCTTATATCTCTGAAATTCTCATTAGATTTGCATCAACGAAAACCCATTTTCCTTACTTGTTTTATGTATTCTTTTAAAGTGATATTGTACCTACATCAGTAAAAATTATGTGAAAACTTTCGAGCGATACTTGTTAAAGTCTTTCAACTTCGCTTTGTACATAAATTATGTCGAAAGATTTTCCGTTCAGTTATCGGAAGTCAGTATTTTTTTGTATCATGATACTTGAACCTGATATGATTGGAGTATGTTCCCCTAAATCTGCTTTAAATACGTAATTCGAGTAATTCGCATAACGAGCAAATAAAAATTGTAAAAAGTTCGTCCCTTAACGACCGACATTTCGCATAACGAGTTACAGAGAAAAGTCAAGTCTCCTTTTCACGACATCAACTTGTGCGCCAGTCGAAATAAGAAATGATTCGCATAACGAGTGCTCCGCTTAACGATTAAAATTCCGGATCGAATTATGCTCGTAATGAGTGGTTTGACTGTATTTACTACCGGTTATATTTTTTCTTAGCAATCCCCTCCATTAGCACATACATAAATTTATCCTTCCGTCCTGATTAGCGAGGCGTAAACCGATAATACATATAAGTGTTTTATCGCACTGTTTGTAACCCCCACATCCTCACCTAAGTACACTGAACACAATCCCATATATTTCATACAGACATGTAATGAATAATATCAAATCCAATAGTAAATACTATTTTACTAGTAATACAATAAGTCAAGCCTTTTTGTGATTTAAAACCTTTTGGCTTTCAGAGTGGCAGCTCATTTAAAATTTATCAAATTCTGTTATCAAAAAAGTGATTTAAATATCCTGTATTGTGTATTTCGACTAAAGTACTTTAATCATTTATTTAAAGTTGGTTGTGTTGAATGATGTGATAAAAACTTCCAAATTGGTCTTAGTTCTGTACAAAAATTAACGAAATTCTATAACGCGCTACTGATTTCAGGTTTTTGAAAAAATATCTTAATCTTAAATTTACTACGCCTGTACTCAAAATAATTATTGCTTTGATAATTTCAGTTGCGAGATTCCATTGTTAAATTAGATTTAAATCTGCAATAAGACCATGTTAATTTAAACAGAAATCGCTTGCATTATTAAAAGGGATATTACTTAATTCCGAAATCGGTACGGTACATGTAATATCAGAACTTTCTGTCAGTGAGTTTTTGAGTTTGGTTCGGCAGTTAGCAACTTTGTTTTCATATTTAATTAGTACTAAGTCATGTTTATGTTTAGCGAATGTTTAAAATTAGGCAAGTTTTGCAGTTTGCAGTTAAATTTTATAAAGTTTGTTAATGGGTTCTGTAAATTGTTCAAATTATATTTTCGCGTTACTACCAGCCAGTTAGTTTTAGTAGGTGCCTACTATTTTTACATTATAATAATTACTTTAATTAAGTTTGCTTTATATACGCGTTTCTCGCATTCCTCGGGTGTGTTAAAGAGACTTTTCGCATGTCTTGTAATTAAATACATTCATATATTCATGACCAAAATTCATTGTGTATGTAAAACGTACAATGTTAAAAAAATCTCGTGAGATACAAAAAACTAAACTAAATCATAATATCCCTTTTTTTCTCCTTCTCCTCCTTTAAACCTTATCCGCACCAAATGGTGCATAGGGCACTGCTTCGTATTGTTATCTTGATGCTTACTGTCATGAAGGCAAGGTGATCACTTCTGGGCTTCAGGGACCAGACCAGGGTAATATTAAATAAATATTGATGTTTAAATTCACTTATATTTTTTTACACCCCCTCCCACCATCGAACCCGGGACCCCCAGCACGGCTGAACACGCTAACCATTACACTACGATGATTCTGCCGGTCACGTTATTATACCATAGAACCTTCCAGATTTCTTCCATCTTCTTATTCAATATTTGAGGAGTAGATACAGCATGCGAATAAGTACCTGCTCATCAATGTGAATGGAGATAAATCCACTCATTCTAAAGATCCTGCGAGAGTAAAGTTGTCACCGGAAAGTAACTCAGCTCTTCCAAAAATAGACTCCTCGAAACGAAATGGCGCGGTAGATAAATGAGCGCCGTTTTTATTTTCCTCCTTCGCCGTCCTATCCTATTATTAGCTTCGGAGCTTTTCGTATTTTTCGCATCGGAGAAAGCTCCAGCTTATTTAGCTCGGGAATTATAAAACTAAGGCGATTACCATTTTTTTCAATCATTTTCGTATTTCAGTTACGTTCATGTTTTATTTAATTATTTTACAAAATTAAAATGCCTTTTCAATATTGGGAATACTTGGTCCTTTTAGTATACCTACCGCGTCATAAGCCGAAAAAAATAAAAGGATTTGTTTTTGAAGAAATGTAAAAGAATATATCTTGATACTATTTTTTGACATCTCATCAAAGATGAAGAAGAGTATGGAAGTCTGGGCATTTACGGGGCTGACGACCGTCATAGGCTGGTTTAAGTGATCACTTTACACACGTCAATAATAAGATTATCACTTTACACAATGAGATAATCCAGATTTTGTGAACAAGTATTTGGACACACTCCAAATGCTGTGAATATATCTTGAATTGCCATTGTACAATTTTTTTTAAAAATTAAACTGATTTAATTTTGAAATCCTTTAATTTTTTATATCGTATCATATTTTTACAATGGTTATTTTACCCGCAATTCAGTGTTTTAAATCAAAATATACATAACAATAATTTGTATTGTATATTAAACTTTTAAATTTGTCATAACTATGACATTATGAATTAATTAAAATTATAAACTGTAAACTTATGATCTCCCGAATATGTCTTCACATAGATGTCGACCTTTCATTGACTGCTACAAGTGAGGAGATGGATAAATGTAGACGAGGCACAAATTATTTGCCTAGACAGATGCTATTCTCTCTGCCTACTTCTACGAAGAAGCAGCGTGATGGTAAGTTAGTTTTTTAAGTAGCGAGACCCACATTTGTGAATTTGAGATTAATACTAGTATTAATCAGGCTTGATAAAGAAGCGGTAGACATTATAATTAAGTTATAATAAAATATTTAATGTGATTTTAAAACAAAGTAACATTTTAATTACAAAATGGAAAATCACAAAGTTAATGCTTCAAATATAAATTAAATTATTATTTAGTTTCGTTCAGGCTTCTCCAATTTTACGAATCCATATAGGAACACGATTACTGGAAACGATTCTGGTTGATGAAGCCAAATAAGTGAAGAAATCACATTGGATTGGTTTTAATTCATTGTTTGGGACTCAATACAAAGTCGTCGAACATGTTTTTCAGGTGGTTTTATCCGCCGCAGTTTATATTATTTGCCCCTATAGAAGTCAAATTGCGTTGTTGTGATTTATTGTATTTATTCTCCCCCGAATTGAATGAATCTTTTGAATTTTTACTTATATTTTATATAAGAAATTCAATGAATTTGCTTTTGTAAAAGCTTTGATTGATCATCAGTTTAGTTGAAAAACTGAAAAGCTGAAATTTTTTTCATAATGGAATCTGTAAAAGTTGTTTAATTTAATGATGATTTATGTGAATACTTGTGATTTTTTTCTCAGATTTCTTCTCACAATACGTGTATTATTTTCTTACAATTCATAAGGGAAAATATCAAAGAATAAACTGTGTTTTCTTCGATTAATACGGTATTATTTCATTTATTATTACGTATTGAATAGTATCTACTCTTGTATAGGCCCCGTGGCGTAGTCGGGTAGACGCCCGACTGCGAAACTGGTACGTCACCGATTCGATTCCCGCCAAGTGCAAAATAAAATCAAGAAATATTTACTTTCAATTGGTCTGGTTATTTGTGATGTATTTTTCTACGTTTGCCTTTCCTATCCTTACTATCCTACCTGCAGACAATTCCCTTAAAGGTTATTCCTTTAAATAATTATATAAATAAAAAAAGTATAATAGTAATTGCTATACCAATCAACCAACCAACTACTTTAGATAAAAAAAAACTTATTCAACTATCTGCCAGTTATGTTTTAATTTTTTTTATGATTATGTTAATCCTTTTTTTTACGGATATTCGTTACACGGTCAAACATTGAACTGGAACATTGAATGCTGCCAATAGTCTCTTTGTTTGGAATCCTCTTTGATATTGAAACAAAACCTCTCCATATCGCCTTTTGGCATTCCGCGCAACCTTGACGCACCTGTGTGTTGTGGATCGCACACACTGGTGTTGTACATAATCTGTTTACACTGGAGCTGCAATCCGACATCACAGAATGAATAAAAAGAAAAACATCTGAAATTCGTACTTACATGTTTGAAAAAGTAAAAGTGCTGGCATACACATGTATTATTTATTCATCAAATTGGCGTTCACTTCTAGAGACTCCTAGAGATTATAATAATAGATTTTGTTGATCAGGAGTCGGAATAATTGGCGGGTATTTGTGAAGCAAATAATTTTTCCTAAGACATGGTGTGGCGTTTTATTGTCTCTGCTTACCTTTGCGGAGAAGCAGCGTGATGGTTAGAAAGTTAGTCAGCCATATTAAAATTATCCTTTACAATTCGTAACGTGCGCACCAGGGATATTGTGCATATGTTCCGAACGCGTTATTTTAGAAAAATTCACACGCTGACCTATACATTGTATGTACTGTAATCCTAAAATTTAAATCGATCGCCTCCTTTATAAATTATTAATGAAATTGAATCGTAAATCGTGTTTTTATTTGCAATAATAATAAAAATATGTATTTTGTTGATATGAATTAAAATATCCAAATAAAATTCCTTGTTATAGTAAAATTCCTTGGCGCAGTGGTTTTATTTTTACCACTGTTTATGAAGAATTCATTTTCCTAGAAACTTATCACGGTAGTAACAAATTTACGAAGTATAAAAATTTATTATTGTTTATAAAAAAAACTGTTTACTAATACACTAACAAAACAAGTCATCTTGACTATTTTTTAATGTACCTTTATTCTGAAAATACCTTTTTAAACAATCCCGTGGTAACCAATTGTAATGTCAAACAGATATGTACGGATGACCGTCCTAAGTTATTATTGTACTTTATATAGAGTTGTCAGAGATGGCTAAATATTATTATCTAATTTCAATAATTTGTGAGAAGACTGCAGGGTACCATTAAATGAGGTTCACAGTACTTATGTGTTAATGACCATCACATGGTATCCGGAACATGGAGAAGATGGTGACATTTAGATAAAATATGTGGGAGTTCGTAAGATTTTACACTATTTGCCATTGTTTTATGATAATTTAGACATACAATTTGCGTGTTTCTAAGTCCATTCATTTTCAGTGGTACTATAAATATGGCTTCAATGATAAATTTTTATTTAAACAATTTTTTTTAATAATATGCGTCTCGCTATAATGATTCAAAACTTACACAGTTTATTATTTTATATAGAAATATTAAAGGAACTACTTCCTTACCCAAATTACGTGTAAAGGAGTTTAATCACCAATGAAATTTACAAAGTAGATTTTCAAAATCAGAGAATTAAAAAAAAATCTATCAGACATTGGATTATTCACCCTACGAATGATAAATGTATCTTTATTAAAGGTTGACTGTCTAAACTTGAAATAAACTATCGTTTTGACGTGAAAGAAGATGCTCGGACTTTTTGATTTTTTTTTATTATTATTTATCATCATTATCAAAATTCGATAGATGCTTCATCTCAGACATCTTAAATATTCAAAGATTTTTTTTTCTACAATTCTATCTCTTTTCTTTTTTATACTTAAAATCATATTTATATCAAATGATTCATAGTAACATTATTAAGTGCATACTTGAATTATATCAAATAAAAATATAACGCAAAATATTATACCACGAAATTAACAAATAAATATTATAAAACTTTACCACGAAATTGACAAATAAATATTATAAAACTTTATAACATTTGGAGAAGATAAGGTTCCCACAAAAAATAAATGCGAATTATTTAAATGCAAGTTTTCGTAGCTACTAAATTGTTTATTATTTTTATTTATATTTAGTTTTTAAATAAATAATTGGATTCCGATTCTAAACATGTTCGAAGGGAAGATTGTTAGGTGTCCGTTTGTTTTGTATGAAGAGTTGAGTCAGGATTACAGACGCGAACTGAGTGGCAATTATTGCCACATAAATAAGTCCTATACGTTACTTATTGGTATTTTCACATTGTAAATACACTATTTCTGCATTCTGTTCTCCACTACGGTATGACATGTTTATTGTTTTGTAGATTTTTTTGTTAAATAACGTTTCAGTTAATAATTTCATTAAAACAAATTCGTAAAATCTATCAATTTTTAATTTCAGTTTTACGTCGTAAATACCAATATTTAAAAAAAAAATATCGTGACACGTGTTTCGATGCATTCCGCGTTATTTTCAAACGTGAAGCTAATTCTAAATTTTACAGTTGGGTCCTTGGGACTTTGAAGGTTGAAGAAACAGCTCCTACCCCCTCTACATACAACCTTCAACGTCCCAAGGACCTATAAAATTAAGAATTAGATTCACACACGGTGTTTGAAAATAAATGCATCGAAACGTGTATAACAATAGGTTTTAAGAAATAGTGGTATTTACCAAGTAAAACTTAAATTTACGAAAAAAACAAGTGATTCGAATTGTTCAGGAAATGATTATAGAGCTTTTATATGTTATTAATTCATATTAATATATACAGCTATATATACAGCTGAGAAGTGTGAACCATTACAACATTTTTTTCGTGTGATTATCATATGTAGTTGGTTTGGATATTATGTAAATTTGTTTTAAAGTTGTTTTAAAAGCCCAATAGCGGAAATGTCTCGGCCAATGTAAAACATTAATTTTACACGAAGTTAGAACACGTTGGATGATGTTATCTCTATGGTAGCAGATGAATATTTTAAGGAACTATAAAAACATCATTTAGGTAATTGTGCAACACTTCCATTTGTGGGTATATCCTTATGTGGATATATGGGGATATTTTACAGGTCGTTTAAATTCGGGGTAATTTGATCACCAGTTGAAACCCTTTTTTCTTTACTTTAAAAAAAAAAAACAAAAAAATTAAAAGTAAAGAGGACTTTAAAAAAATTATTATCTCCAATGTATTACTGCTGTATTCTATAATGTTGCCCAAAATGCTATTAAATTTTCTATTCAGAAAATTCGAAAAATCTACATTTCGATAGCATTAATGAAGAAGAGTATATAGATAACTTTCATATTCTTCTTCATCTTTGTTGAAACGTAAAATGGAAAAATAACTGATAAAACAGTTAATCCAGATTTGTGAACATGGATTTGGACACATCTAAAAATGTTGTGAATTCAGTTTACATTTAGACCTGAAGATGGAAACATAGCTTCCGAACCTAGTTTTCATGAATTAAACTCAAGTGTTTTTCTTTTACAATTTTGTAAAAAACTAATTAGGAAGCTTTAATAAATTGTGTTCTTCTTTATAAAATTGATATATCAACGTAGATGAATAAGAAAATGGAAGTCTAGATATTGTCATCGGCTGGCTAAGTGATCACTTTACACGTGCGGCATTCACCATTTTACCCATGATTGACAACCAAACTATATACTCAAATATTTGGAACTCATATTATAGATTCTCATACTCAACTTTGAGTTTGTTTGGAACTCATATTATAGAACTTGAGTTTGTTTGGAACTCATATTATAGAATTTGAGTTTGTTTGGAACTCATATTATAGAACTCAACATTATAGATATATGTTTTCTTGAATGTTTTCCGCAGATACTTTGTGGCACATTTTATAAAATTAAATAACTTTGTTATAACCACTTTTTTATCAATACAAGTTAACCTACCGGTTTCGACAAAAACCTTGTCATCATCAGGGTTTATTTTAAAAACAAACAAAAACATTAAAAACATTAAAATACAAAAAACTTCTGATGATGACAAGGTTCTTGTCGAAACCGGTAGGTAAATTGTATTAATAAGAAAGTGGTTATAACAAAGTTATTTGATTTTATAAAGTTCATAGATATATGATCAATCTCATGATACAGTACATATGAGTCGGATTGAGAAAGCTTTTAATTAGCAGGTGACCCTTTTCTCCGGTATTCTCTTTATTTCTTAATTATTATTCTTCGTCGCTTTTGCTCTTCATTGAACGATAGAAAAGCCGTACGTGAGCACGCTTCTAGCGCCAAGTGCATAGAACGTGTATTGTCTCATTGCGTCACAAGCTGCATTCGAACACAGCCCTCGATTATGATGTGTGGTTTAGCGTCCCGGCACGCGAGGTACGTGTGTCGTTACGGGCGCCACGCTGGGATCGCGGGTTCGCGCAGGTGTCGTTAGCATTCGGACAGAGTGGAAAGTGAGAGTGGCCGGTGCTTCGTTATATCGCTATTTCCGTCTTCTTATCACTTATGACTAACTTATTATGTACATCATTATATATATATATATATATATATATATATATATATATATATATATATATATATATATATATATATATATATATATATATATATATATATATATATATATATATATATATATATATATATATATATATATATATATATATATATATATATATATATATATATATATATATATATATATATATATATATATATATATATATATATATTATTATATATATATATATATATGTTAGATGATCACTTAAACCAGCCTATGACGGTCGTAACTTTGGAGTTATTTTTACTTATTAGCTGGTTAAATGATCACTTTATACACGTACATAAAGTGTATAAAGTGATCGCTGAAGCAGCCTATTACAGATCATTGATCTTTGATGAGATGTCAAAATGTAACGCTAAATATATATTTTTTTTTAAATCAGAGGTTAGTAGTGCATTGGTAGGAATTTAAAGTGGCTATTTTATATTTATTTTGAGTAAGGAATCGGGGCTCAAGTCGTCTTGAGGAAGAAGCTGTTTGCTTTGAAACCGGTCGTCTTTATAATTAATTTATAATAAGATATCTAGTGATTTCAATACAAAGTTTTTTTCAAAGTTATATGTAGTATACCGTTTGAACGAAGCCTCGGGCCATCTCGTAATGTTACTTTTTTATTGACATTTCTTTATAATGTTTCTTAAAAATAATATGACATTACTATTGTATAAATTTAATTTGACATACGTGTTACGCTTCCACTGCGCCCCTTCTACCAATAATTTGCAGTCTTTCTTACTAACGGGACGTCATCGGACAAGTCTGAAGACGCTCGTCAGAGGGGAATAAAACTCATTTGCTGCTGGGATAAATGATAGTGGAATAGAACTGTTTTGGTCGAGGCTCCGCTAACTGAGGAGGTGAAAGGGGTATTATAACACCGCAGAGTTAATAAAGTGAAAATATAAATTTGATTAACAGAGTTAATGTAATTATTTTATAATGTTGAATTTCATTGTCTTTTTTTAAAAGAGAAATATTTGTGTTTTTATTATTTACAAAAATACCGAACTTTGAATTTGATGTGTTACTTAAGCCCAGTACAAAAAAACTATTTAGATCTGTATTTAGTCTACAATAATGAACGTATCGACATGATTCATTGTTTCCTTCACATATTGTCACGATACGTTAATTATTGTAGACCAAATACAGATTTTAATCTGTTTTTTGTACTGGGCTCAAGTAACACATCAAAATGCAAGTAGCCCCGTCCTACGGTACTTCAATTTCATACTATTTCTGTGAGCCTAAGTGGCTCATTATAAGAAATAGGTGTTAATTTTTTTTTTTTGGAATCTGAGCCCACCATCCACCCGCAGCAGTTATAGAGTCCTGAGGGACTCTCTGTCAGCTGCACATAGGTATCAAATTGTGTTAGAGTGGGTTCGGACCGAGAAACTCTGACTGAAGAGTCCGCGACACTAACCACGGGACCACAACCCGGCACAATGTTCCGCCGAAGATTTTATTCACTCAATACCAAGTAACGAGTTTTTATTTTTTTATAATGTTCTGTTTTCACTTTAGCCTAAGTGGGGTGTGTTTTAAAACGGGCATCAACCTAGAGCCTCTACCTCGAAGTCCACGACACTTACCACGTTTCTACAACCCGACCCATATTAGAAAAATGTTATCAGACAGAATAGTTACAAATTATACGTGCGAAAATCACGCTACCTCTTTGAATGCGTTAATTTATTTTTAAGTTTTTTTTTTATTATGCGAAAAGTATTGTAGCTTTCTATTATTGCTGTGTACACCTTTAATTACCTAAATCAATAGACACGCGATGCAATTAATGGTCTGACGAGTTTTAAGGTTCACAGATTTAATAATAAAAATACACGTAGTAAATACGCTTATAATTATAAACCCGTTTTAGTATCACTTATTTTTATATTGGGCCAGTAACCTGGTTCCGTAAATAACACGTTTTTGTTAAAATTTGCATACTTATTAAAGGAAACATCTCTAAGTTTTATACAATTCCTCAGGTTTTCTGGTTATGCGAATAATTTTTGCGCAAATAAACCAGTGTTTTTTAATGTTAAAAATGCAATTTATTATGTTCTGATAATCGATAGTTTGGTAATATAATATATCCATCACTTTTTCTTTACTTTTTTTATTATTGGCTTTGTGGAGTTTGATCGATTCAAATTACTTTTGTCACATACCATACTTGGTTATAAACCTGTTATTTTATGATTTATATGACATCGATTCCAAAGAAAAGATAACGAGCCAACTAGTTTATGTTAATATGTTACTTTATACTGTATACCTTTTCTGTAAAAAAAATCATTTGTTATCAACACTCAGTAATTTTTGCTTCCTGGGTAATACTGGATTGACTACAAACGCTCTCAAAATGCTAAAAACGTTAGTTATAAAAGTCTAGAAGTGATGTTTAATTTATCTATACTACGTAGTTAACGCATTATCTATCTATTTTAATCGACCACTATGTCTAATTAAAATCGTTCAGTCGATATAATTACGCAACACGTCGAGCAAGCCAAGTCGTATTTACTCACATCGGTTCAGTGAACGTATCTCGTGTTTCGTCCAGCATCGGCTTGTCGTTCACGGAAAGAGCAAATATTTGCGTTTTGTAATAAATATTGGGTACGCCGCGTACATGTATTTATTCAGTACACCCGATTGAGTAAGCGCCGAAGATCGTGAGGAATCTGATGGCTCGGATCGTCCTTGGGACGAATGGCTCCGGGCGCAGCATCAGCGGGCCAACGGTGGTCCTATTATGACAGCCGCGCTCGATATTGTGGATATTACAATAACGAGTTCCATTCTGGTCAAAGCGACCGCCGTCACCCGTCGAAGTGGTTCGTTCTTGAAATCGGCCATTCGCCCCAAAATAAAATAGCATATTCATTCCTTATTAGTCTTCACAATTGCCAGGTGAAGAAACTGTGCTATTGCTTAAAAAAAAGTCGGCGGTAATAATAATAATGTTGGTCCAATTTTTTCCTACCTTCTCGTTTGCCGCGGCGGTTTAGTTTTGAGGTATCGCTATTTTTTTTACTTAACTTGTTCAACTTGTTTATTTTATTTTTTACCTTTGTGGGGATTGAATATCATCTACAGTCTTCGCATATTATTTATCTACCAGTTTTATTTTCCACCTACATCAGAAGGCACTTTTATATATGTAATCAAATACAATACGTATTTTTTCTTGTAGGTACACACGACGGCTCTTTTTAGGTGTCTATTCCGACTAACCGTTGTTTAAAGAACTCGATGAGTTTTTATTCCTTTCTACTGTATCTTTACTTTAATAAAACCAACATAAAATTAGATTCCATTGCACGTCGAAAAAGCACGCCTCCAGGTACAATCCGTTACAATAAATATGCAAAATAATGATTGCGTTTGTGCAATGTTAACAAACACTCTTCGATGGATGGTTGAACTCTTGATTTAAGCTTTTTGTTATTTGTTTAAGTTTGTAAAATGATCTTACTAATTTATTTTGTACGTGACAATTATGAGCGAGATGACTGGGATATTATACTGACGGTACCCACCTCACTATCGCGGTATACATAACTCTTTATACATAAGGATTATTGATTTATCGGTTATGAAAAATACTTTTCATATAAAAGTCCTTATAACATATTACCTGGCAAATTTTTTCTCGTATCTGGTAACATATTACTAGAAAAAATAGTTCAGAATTTGTGATCACATGTGTATTTTCTATGAAAAGAGCAAGAAGACTGATTCCTTTACAAGTTTGATATACCTAAAAGCCCCTCCCCTCTCACACACAAATATTGTGTACTGAAAAAAATATATCAAATTTTTTTGTCATTATATTTTGGTGTCATTATAATCAAACTCCTGATAAGAACCCTCCCAATAATCGTTTCCAATTAGGAGCACTTCTGCCCCGAAACCTTCATACATTTCCTCATTAAAATATTTCCATTTTTGCATGAAATGTAATAATTTTTGTGATTTTACACTTTAATCCATTAGTTGAAAAAAACTTATGAATTATATAAAATTAAATTTTTTCCGCCTTCGTAGTGTAATGATCAGCATGCTCGGCTACCGTACTGGAGTTCCCGGGTTAGATTCCTAGGGGGGGGGGGGTCAAATAAATATAATTGATATTTTCACTCTTATTTATTTATTACCATAGACTGGTATCTGAAGCGGAGGACTGATCACCTTTCCTTCATGTGTTAACGATCAAGATAACACTGCGTTTATATGATGCAGTGCCTTAGACACTTTTGGGATGTGGATAAGGATTTGAAGAATATTTTAGGAGTGCATTGAGTAAGGTAAAAACAATGACTGATAATAAATACTGTCGGTGTGGAAAGGGTGATGGTAACTCCCTGATAATGTGCGAAAGATAGATAGCGCTCACTCCTTTCAAGAACGTCATAAATCAAAAAACTTTATTTTTCAAGAGATTGTTTTTATAGTTTTAAAATATAATACAATGCATTAAAAATAAATATCAAGCCACTTATTGAACTTTTTACCGTGCAACAGATCTTTTTAGGTAAAACCTGATTTTTTTTCTCTATTTGAAAATATTAAGTATATTTTAAAAAAATAATTAAATAATACCTTTTCTTCAAAATACACAAACAACATTTTCTGCTCTGCAGAGGGTAAATATTAAGTTAAAAATACGCCTCTTTTACTGGGATATAGTACATTTTCTGGGTATTCCGAAAACATGCGCAACTGAAAATTTACGATTTTTGATTTATGACGTTCTTGAAAGGAGTGGATACGATATATGCTCTTGGCCGAACAGCCCGTTAGTACTCACACCCCAAGTGAGTTGTAGCTCCATCAATAAGCCAAGCGTTTCTTACCGCGTTACTTATTACTAGATAATTCAATTTCTCGGACACTTCCACTTCTTCATCTTGTGTCCACGTTGACAATGCGAGATTATAATAATTCAGTTTGATATGCGAGGAGAGACTTGTTTTCTAAAATTATGTTTGTTGCACTTGATAAACAATATACTGAATATTTCAAATAAATCGTTTTTTCATTCATGTGGCATCGATAGCCATTTTTTTCTGTAGGTGTTGAACATATAAGGAGTTATTCTGAATATAGTAACGGTTTAAGCTCAAAACTGATTTTAAATGGCAAAGGTACCATTTGGCGGGAAAAACTTTTTGTCGATTAAAATAGCTGATGATGGAATTGTGGAAGACCGAGGAAAACTTGCCATGTTAAATAAATTAAAGGATGGTTCAACAAATTTATAAGGCAAATGTGGTTGGAAGTAGAAGCAGAGGAAGACCTAAGAAAACTTTGCATGATCAAGTATTTCAAATACTTGAAAGTGATCAGGTCAGGAGTCGGAATAATCGACGGGTATGCATAAGGATATGCATGGATATGGAAGAGGCGACAATTGTTTGCAAAGATATATTGGTGTGGCGTTATTATTCTCTCTGCCTACACATGCGGGGAAGCAGCGTTATGGTTAGTTTGTTAGTTATAATACATACTACATGACGCTGCCTTGCAATCGTCGCTGTAGATTTTGTTTAATTCGTTAAAAAAATATTTAAAATAAAATAAAAACACCTGTGTAAAGTTATTACGGGAACGTGTTAAATAATTAGCATAAAATGTAAAATAACAGTCATGACTCTTGGTTAAAAGCCTTGACAAAATAGAAAACAAGTATATCAGGTTTGCTGGAACTGCTACGCGTTTGAAAAGTAAAATTACAAATTAACGATATTCTAATATTATATCAACCTAATGATTATTAAGTTTTATTATTTAAATGGTAATCTCCATTTGCATTCACCGGACTTTGCCAACGCTCTGGGAGCTTGAAAATTCCATTTAAAAAAATCAACAATTGCATTGTTTAAAAAACGATTAAACTTTATAAAATAAAACAACTTTGTTTTAACCACTTTTTAATGGTACACTTTTTCCAACCGGTTTCGACAAAAACCTTGTCATCATCAGGGTTTATGTACTAATTCTAAAACATTGAAATACTCATAGTTAGGTTAAAGTTAATTACATTATTTATTTAATTTTTTTAAGGGAAAATAACAAATATATTTAGACATATAGAAAATACAGGTTAGAGAAAAAAAATGAACAATGAGACTAAATGATTCAGAAACAATTTTCCACTAAAAGCACAAAAAGAATTATAATAGTCAGAAAGAAAAAAAATGATAAGTATAGATAGATTAGAATAAGTAATATAATAAGTAGAGATTAGTTGTTTAATTAGAAAAGTTTTTTGTATGAAATAATAGTAGTATTGAAGATATCGGCATGGCTGCACACATGTTTATTATAGAAATTGCAAGCCCTAAAGATAAAGCTGTTTTTCAGACAATTAGTCCTGGGGGTGGTCAAATAGAAGGTGGTCTGTAATCTTGTTCTGTTGGGAACAATATAGCCTAGAGAGCTAACCAGCTTTCCAATTAACCAATTCGGGACAATCTACAATATTATTTACAATTTTAAATAGTAACAGTTGGTCAGCAACAAGTCTTCTACATTTAAGTGATTGGGGTGACCATGAGCTGTCATTAAATTAAAATTTTAAGTGTTTTTTAAATTTATCCTGAACTCTTTCTATTTTATTAAAATAGGTTTTATAAAGTGGATTCCAAACAGGGGAAGCATATTCGAGCTGAGTCCTTACATATCGCTCACTCCTTTCAAGAACGTCATAAATCAAAACACTTTTTGATTTATGACGTTCATTTTTCAGGAGAACGTTTTTAAAGTTTAAAAATATAATACAATGTATTAGAAAAAAATATCAAGCCACTTATTGAACTTTTTACTGCGCAACAGATCTTTTTAGGTAAAACCTGAAGGTCTTTCTCCATTTGAAAAATATTTAGTAAATTTAAAAAAATAATTAAACAATACCTTTTCTTCAAAATGCAAAAACAACACTTTCTGCCCTGTAGCGGGTAAATATTAAGTTAAAAATATGCCACTTTTGCTGGGATATAGTACATTTGCTGGGAATTCCGAAAATATGCACAACTGAAAATCGACGATTTTTCATTTATGACGTTCTTGAAAGGAGTGAGCGATATGTGTTAAATAACAATTTAATAGTATCTGAATTCTTGAACTCGTTGGACATTCTTAGCACAAAACCGAGCATTTTAAAGCTTTAATTACCCTTCCCTTACGGTGCCAAAAACTTCCACGCACTCCGTACACCATGTGAAAATGTGATTTAAAAAAATAAGATTTAAAAAACGGGAAAAAACTCCTAAATGTCGCTTTTATTGAGCATTGCGCAGCGAATACGTCCACTCCGGATGACAACTTTTGAGCTACAAATGGAATCGCCCAAAAACAGTATGAAGCAGCTATTTTATTTTATAAAGTTTATAAAATATGCCACAAATTATCTGCAAAAAACATTCAAGAAAAAACGATTAAAGGCCGAAAATTATATGTCCTGATAGAAGAAGTTGAATCTCGAAAATGGTTATCCGTGATTCAGAATATGCGATGATCTGTCGAAGAGAGATTCGGTGAATATGGCAGATGAAGCAGGACCTCGTATCCCAACTCTGATATTGTTTACTTTTTTGTGGCACGTGGGGTCTGGCGTAGTAGCGCAACAAACAGTACAGGCACTGGCCATCTACTAGTGGGTTATTTTTATTTCTACACATTAGGATTCTTCTTACAACCTGATGTATTTTCAAAACGAAAAAAAAACAACTAACTTACCAGTCGCTTCTCTGCAAGGCTGAGGCAGAGAGAATAGCACGCCACATCACTCTGTCTACGAAATACCAGAGGTGTATGTGCCATACAAACCATGGTTTTGAGGTACATTCAGCTAACAAACCATCACGCTGCTTCCCTGCAGTAGGCAGAAAGAATAGAACGCCACACCACTCACTCTTTGCAATCAATCTACGCCTTTTCCACATCCTTTCATCTCCTCATACGTGTCCACCAATTTTTCGTCATTATTTATGATGTTTTTTACAGTGGCATAGATATTAAATTCATGGATGATACAGAAAGATAACATCATTCGTAAGCATGGCCTAGGTGGCGTTGTATATGATAGAATAACCTACAACCTGAGGACGAGGAGAGGTGATACCAACAGTCTACAAAGACGGTAAGTTGGTATAGAGCCAGGAAGAAGAATAAGTACCAAAGATATTAAATTACACGATCCACCTTAAAAAATTATATCAATTTAACCCATCTTCTGTTTGTATGATTTTATTTTGTTACGTAAGACCGTCAACGTGAACAATATTCAACAGGAAATCTAAGTGCACTTACGTAAAAGTGTGACCTTTATCCGAACGGGTTACGTAAACCGTTTTGCGAAGCTGTTTTTCTACAAAGCCAAAGTTCCAACAAAAGGAAAAGTTGTTCGCCCCCCGCCGCGTCGGGGTAGCCTTTAATGAAAAAACTTTTCTCCGCCGGCCCTCAGTCCGCCCCTTGCGTAACAATTGTTTCCAAACTTCCCCGCGTATAAAATATATATTTCCAATGAAACCCCCCCCCCTCCCGCCTCCCCGTACCCAGAAGTATTCGCCTCCAGAGTGGATTTGATGGATTTATTACGATTTAATGACGTAGAAAAAGTATTGAAGGCATAAATACAAGGTAAATAAAGTTACAACCTTTCAACGAAATATCGTACCTTACATTTTTTTCATTAATTGATTCAGCAGTCACCTTGTGGTATAATTTATCAATTTTTAATGCTAGTTTTACTTAGTAAATACCACTATTTCTAAAAATCTAATGTGACATGTGTTTCGATGCATTCCACATCATTTTCAAACACCGCATGCGAAGCTTTATGTCTTAATTTTAGAGTTGTGTTCTTAGGACGTTGAATGTTGAAGAGGGGGTAGGAGCTGTTTCTTATTATTTTTATTATTTTTTAATCAATGGGAACATAGACAATAGATTTTAAGAATGACAAAGTAAAACTCAAATTAAAAATGGATAGATTTTACCACAAAATCATTGCCGAATCAATTCATTAAAATTTATTATGATATTTTCAAATTAAATTAGATTATCAATAAAATTAAGAAAGGTGTATTGAGATAATTGGGGCATGTGGATGAGTGAAGAATGAATAGTTAAATTATGCGGAATGTAGCAATCAATTTTAAGAAATAGTAATATTTACTAAGTAAAACTTAAATTAAAAATATAATAAACGTTAAAAATATAATGAACATACATAGCAAACGAGTTCTATAATTGAAACAAATTTAGCGAACTAAGTTTAATAAAACGGCAAGTGAAGAAATATCCTCATCATAATATCCTCCCGTTATTTATAAGTAATACTTAATTATTCATAACTTATAGTTAACTTATTATTTTCCCAAAGTTCTAGTTACTACGTTTTCACGGAAAGCTTCGGAAATGTTAGATCCCTCATGCTGTTGCCTAGTTCTCGTTCAAGTTTATGCCTTATGGAGACGCAGTTAGTCTCAATTCTTCGAAATTGGAAAATTGGACTTCCGCCCTTTTGTTGGATGTTTACCCTTTAAAATATCATGTAGCCAATAACGTATTCATCCTAAACGTGTTTCGTTACGGAGCTCATTTCTATATTGTTTTCGTAGAACTGCGCAGGTAATATAACTTAGGCGATGGATTTTTATTGCTTCTATTTTTATTGTTAATGGAAATAAGTACGGATAACTCGAATTTTAGTATTTTTCCGTCGAAGAAATGTTTATTCCATATATGAACAGAATTATATCGTCCTAGCAGATGTTTATTGACAAAAGTAACAACATATACATATCATTTATATAATTGTATCCACCTGGGTTTTGACTAGCTTAAGTGATCACTTGTGTAATGTTCACCAATCTAACCATTTTTGACCACCCGTATTGCATTATTTTTTTTAAAAATACTAGTTTTCCTACTAGTTGTTTCATTTCATATATTAGTCCTTTTAACACTCTCCTTATAACGCATTCTTCATTTCGTGTCAAGCCACTTTAAAACACTACTTTATGATTACTGTTTTCGGAATAACCATTTAACCATCAGGGCAAATGTAAACATTTGACTACATTTGACCTGACGATGGAATGGTTATTCCGAAACCGGAAGTCATGAAATAGTGTTTTAATTTTGTATTACATAAAATAAATTATGAATGATATGGAGAGTGTTATATTACCATACCACAAAGTTAACAATGCTTTTAATGTATAAAATATAATTCTTATTTGATAGATTGGGTGACGATGGCGCCTTCAGTTGAGAACTTTGTGAAGTATTATATCGCTCACTCCTTTCAACAACGTCATACATCAAAAAATTTGATTTTGCAGAAGATCGTTTTTTATGTTTAAAAATATAATAAAATGTATTAAAAATTAATATCAATCCACTTATTGAACTTTTTACTGTGCAACAGATCTTTTTAGGTAAAAATGTTTTTTTCTCAGTTTGAAAAATATTTAGTACATTTAAAAAAAAATTAAACAATACCTTTTCTTCAAAATGCAAAAACAACACTTTCTGCCCTGTAGCTGGTAAATATTAAGTTAAAAATATGCCGCTTTTGCTGGGATATGGTACATTTTCTGGACATTCCGAAAACATGCACAGCTGAAAATTCACGATTTTTGATATATGACGTTGTTGAAAGGAGTGAGCGATGTATAGAATACTCCTAATGTTCAAAAATGGTCAGAATGGTAAACGTTACACAAGTGTATAAAGTGATCGTAAGCCCTGGAATTCTCTGAATTCCATCTTCTTTCATATAAAAACGAAAGATCTTCATCTCAAGTTGTGACACCTATAATATTGATGTATCATCCGTAGCGTAAATAATCCAATGCTCGAATGGAATAAATAAAAAGATATAAATACTGCAAAAAGAGTGTTTAAGTAGGTACTCATTGAAATGAAACTCTTAAAGTTGGTTTATAACTGAATTTTTTTAATGCCGTAAAATTTTACAATTTTCAACCAATATTACATCGATCTTTTTTTTCTTCTAGCAAATTTGGAAAATTTCATGTCATATTTAAAATGAATATTTAAATAAGACATGATGTTTTGATATCTCTATTATATTTTTTTCAATATATAATAGAGATATGGGCGTATTTATATTTACTGGTCACTGGGAATCGAACCCGATACCTACGGTTATCAATTTGTCACTATTTCTGTGAACCTAAGTGGCCCATTATTTAAAATTCGTATCAAATTGTAGTATAGTGGGTTTGAACCCAGAATCTCTGACTCGAAGAGTCCGTGGCACTAACCACGGGACCACAACCGGACACGTTATACGTTAGACAGACGGACGCCTTCTTTCTGCTCGCACAAGAAATATACACGCTTGCTACAAATTTAAACCACTTTGTCAAAAAATCCGGACCAAAAAACGGACGTTCATAATTTCCACTCGCATATCCTTATTTTTTACTATTTGCAAACTCTTCATATTTTAACAAATTTGATTGTTATTATTTTAATTATTATTATTTTTAAATTTTTTTTTTGCTTGCTGTAAAATTAATTTTATGAGTACTCCTCTAACGAGGTTTTAATTACTTAGAGCTTTATTTTAATTGCATAGTTGTTATTGATATTTTTACTCCTTCCGGTCTCTTCTTATCGTTTGGCATTTACAGATTTGTTTCAACATTAATAATTACGTTTATAATTATAATCACAAACTATTTTTTGCTATTTTTTTAGGCATTGAGAGAACATTGCAATGCGTTTTCGGGTAGGTACCTACCTTCTTAAATAATGTCTACCTAAATTGTCCCCTGTTTTCATTCAAAAACGATATGATGCGTGTCGTTTAATGTGGTGACAACTACCGCCTTACTCGGGAGATATTCATTTAATAAACTCTTTAATCAAAAGTAAACAAGGTTTCATTTTACGATGGCAAACGTTATTTTTATCGTGTCTTATATTAGTTGATTAAAGTTTAATATATTTACTTATTTCGATATCAAACCTTGCACGAAAAGTATGTACACTACTTCCCACCCTTGAGCATTTCAATTATTTCGGTAATTTACATACGGAGTTTCAAATTGTTTATATAAGGAACTTATATGTTCAAAATGAAAGACTATTTCAAACATGTTTTTTTCATATTATTTTTTTAAACACACTTATGAACAACGTGATGGAAGTTTGCGTGCATTTAGGACAAGAAAAAGTAAAAAGTAAAATATATCGCAAATATCCAGACCATTTAAAAAAATATATTTCTTGATTAGTTTTGCAAATAACGGGTATTTGACGTAAATCTGCAATGTCTATTTTGCAGTCAAGTGTCTACCCAACTACGCCGCGATGCCTGTCTTGTATTTGAATATATACAAACAACGCTTTCTTTTCAATATATAGTAACGCTTTTCAACATATATTTTTTGCTCAATCCAAGACTATTTACAAAACTATTATTCCTCTAACCCTTATCCGCACCCAACGGTGCAAAGGGCACTGCATCATATAGAAGCAGTGTTATCTCGATCGACAAATAAATGAAGGAAAGTTGATCAGCCATGTGCTTCAGGAACTATTCCAGGGTAATATTAAATAAATAATTAGATGAAAAATCACTTATATTTTTGTAACTCCCTGGGAAGCGAACCCGGGGCTTCCAGCATGGTAGCCAAACGGCGAACGGTTGCCTGTAAGGCAAGTTGAGGTGGAACTAGTCAGTTAAAAATTATCAGCCTTATTTCATATTTCGTAGCATAAAATAAATACATCTCAATTATTGAATTTAAAGTTATGAAATACTTTTTATTAAAATTATTTAATGTTTATATTTAATTACCATAAGAATCTTAGAATAAGAAATTAAATCCGCGGAACATAATTTCCTCTACTCATATTTATTTCAACTTTTAAATGTTCTCACATTAATGGTGTCAACATTGTTTCTCTCACACTCTCAAATTTACTTGGGACTTTGGTGACCCCTCTGAAACCATAATACAACACACCAAAGGACCCAATATTGTCGATTCTTCCACTTCCAGATTACATTCAATTGAATTTTTAGCGCTGTATAGTACGGGGAGAGAAAGGTCACCGTGGTGGGGGTTTGTACCTTTTTCCTAATCGATATACAATTTTAATATTTTGCAAATATCTGCATAAAGGCATGTCTATTACATTACTATTAAAGTCGATCACCATAATTAGACAACATACATTATTACGTCTCTAAGTGCTCTTTGTTTAATGTATACGAGTATGCCATTCTGGTATCTGGGGTAATAATTCTGGTTCGATTTTGATATCGAGGCATTTATGAATTGCCCACTTATACAAACAACACCATTAATTTCATTCGTTTAAATCGTATACATATTGTAATGGCAGTGTTCTTTATCTGTGGATGAGAAAATGGCACCGATATTTCGCAAGATCGACCGGTAGCCGGTATTGTATTATATTACATAAACATTTCTTAAGATGGCAGTCTTGTGTTATTTTCATAAGATACAGAATTAACAATACAAAAAATAAAATAAAAATAAAACAATTCCTCTCAACCAATTATATCAGAAAGCTGAACTTTTGGAGCTACGAGAAATCTATTGCCAACACGGCTGTCCAAACTCAAAACACAGTAAGGGACATTTTTTATACTAGGTTTTTTTGCATTTTCGGACTAAGTAGATTCTACTTATTTTTTGTAAACAATATTATTATGATCAAGCATTAAAAGTATTACTTTTTATATAACACATCGGGTAGTCGAACCTACATACGTAGGAGAATGTCACTGGCGTGCTGACCCTTGCACTACAAAGTTGGATATATTAGGTATCTACTTTAAGAGTAAATATTTTTGTATAATCATTTGTTTACTATTACTTTATGATTTGGAAAAAAGTTTTTGTCACTTGATTAATAGGTTAACATTTCATTATACTTTCTCATGAATTAAAAATTATAAGGAATTTTTCAGCTTTCGCTATCCGGAAATTGGCAAAAATTAGTTTATGATCTTATTTATTAAAATAAAATGTAACAAAGAAACGGTAATTTTTCTTGCTGTTGGCATCTAGCCCTGTTTTGTGGGCATGAGAGTTTGGGTCCGAATTTGATGTACAATTCCAATTTGCACCACGTTTGTAGGGGTTAAATTGTTGATGGAAAAGTAGTTTTACACGAACAATTTAAGCGCTACTCCCCTCTTGATCATAGCGAGGCAATAGCAATTTGAACACCTGCAAAGCGAGGTAATTTTTCGCGATAGTAAAGTATACTTACGTGACTTTAGTCAACAACTCATTGTGATTAATTTTCTTTACTAATCACTAAGTATTTTTAATAACCTTTTTGCGTTTGGCCAGGCTTATATTAAAGAACCCATCGCGCGGTATTTTCGTCAGAGATAAAAGAACACGTCAAATCGAATAACCTTTTACGCACACAAACAACCGAATTGATTGAGTTATTCAACCTTTTTTATAATAATTATAAACTGGATTTCAACACATCGAACATTCTCATTATGTAATCCACTTGAGAATTAATTTTGCCTCGTCCTTTTGCGAAATGTTGAATTTTCCGGGTTTCGTTAAATAAAACATTTTAGAAGGTTTGTAATTCAACTCGTGTTGCTGGAGATGAGTAAGTTAAATTTCTTTATTTTATGTGAATATTTTCGTAAAATATCTATCTAGAATTAGGGTTGTCATATTTTTCCGAAATCTTGTCTGAATATTGTCACCAAAATAATGTAATATCGATCACCCAATATTACATAGTAACAATCAAATTTTTTTTTTAAGGTAATCGGTGTTAATTATTACAAAATCGTTATGTTTCTTTCTTAGCTGTTTCATTTTTGACATGTTTTCAAAAGTTAGTTTCACCGTTTCAAATAAAAACAAATCGAAATTATTTTATTTTAAGCTCAATGCAATAAATTGAAAAAAAATGTGTTAGCATTAAATCCAGAGCAGTCGTTAGTTGCTTTGCCATATCGCTCACTCCTTTCAAGAACGTCATAAATCAAAAAACTATAGTATTCGGCTCAACACAGGCCATGCCTAAAGAGCCGTAATACGTATAATAAATGTGTATATGAAATGAATATGTATATTGAATGTATCTATGTATTATGAAAAAATAAAAAAAATAAAAATAAATAAATAAATAAAAAAAATAACTTGATTTTTCAGGAGAACGTTTTTAAAGATTAAAAATATAATACAATGTATTAAAAATAAGTATCAAGCCACTTATTGTACTTTTTACTGTGCAACAGATCTTTTTAGGTAAAACCTGATGGGTTTTTCTCCATTTGAAAAATATTAAGTATATTTGAAAAAAAATTTAAACAATACCTTTTCTTCAAAATACAAAAGCATCACTTTCTGCCTTGTAGCGGGTAAATATTAAGTTAAAAATATGCCGCTTTTGCTGGGATATAGTACATTTTCTGGGCATTCCGATAACATGCACAACTGAAAACTTACGATTTTTGGTTTATGACGTTCTTGAGAGGAGTGAGCGATATATGAATCAAAATTTTAAACTTATTACTCAATTACGCTCTCCCGTGATTTATCATTACAGGATTTGATTGACACATGATTTCGGTTTTACCCTTGTATACATCACCTTCACCCCTCACTTAAAGATAAGATTTAGTTCTATGATAACATCAAATACACGTCTTATTAACAATGTTAATAACTTGTCGACGAGCCAGTGAATACTCAATTTCGTTAAAACTTGTTTTAATAACCAATACGTGCACATCAATGTTGAGTTAGTGCTGTGTATATAATATTTGTAATAATGTTTAACTTTGCGAAGGTATTTGTGTAGGATAGGTTCTAATTAATAAGTCATTACTTACAGTTAGTTTCCCATAAGCAAACATCACAGGAATCCAATATTCAAAACGGAAGTAGATATGGAGTGTTCACTGTGGGACAATGTTAGCAGGAATGCAACGAGACGAAAAGTGGCTACTGAATAGTCCTGAGGACTTATCGCAGATATATTGTCGTTTTAATGTGTGTTTTACTTGGTGAGTACCGCTAGTTCTTTAGTAGTTTTACCAAGTAAAATTTAAATTCAAAATTGATAGATTTTAAAAACATATTATTGTTTTTAAAATCTATCAATTTTGAATTTAAAAAAACATATTATTTCAAATATTTAATGTAAAGATCTGTTTGACTTTAACATTTAATATATAAATTATAATGGAGTTCTACAAATTAAACGTCAAATCTATAAATGAAAAAAATTCACTCTGTAGGGGTACAACATATTCTTTAATATCTTACTACTCGAGAGGTTTAAAGTAATAATGTTCTCATTTATTGATTCGGTACTAACTACTCGAGAGGTTTAAAGTAATAATGTTCTGATTTATTGATTCGGTACTTACTACTTGAGAGGTTTAAAGTAATAATATTTTCATTTATTGATTCGGTACCTACTACTCGAGAGGTTTAAACTAATAATGTTCTCATTTATTGATTCGGTAGTAACTTCGTGGTAATATGTATATATGTTTAAATAAATGTTATTTATTTCAACAGTAGATGGTACCACCTACTGAGTTAGGAAAGCTCTCGGTTTATATTTAATTACACTTCTTGAGTGCTTAAGGTTTCCACTTATCAGTTTCCCACTTTCTTATTTACAACGAAGCGGATTTATGCACCTATTAATATTTTCGAATTTAATTACCGCGCCTTGTTCGCTGCTAAGTGTTGGAACACCGACTTATTTATCTATAGACAGGGGCACTCCCACTCGTCCGCGACTCCCCGTACAAAGGATGCTGACGAGATTGCCATCGAGATCAGGCTGAGGTGATAATATTTAACTTCGTTTTCCTAACTTTTCACTTTGCCTTCTTAACTTATTGGCATAAAAGAGGTGACTTTAATAGCACCAACATGGGACGTTCAATGCCATGAGGCGGAGTACTTCTATATCTATATAAAATCTTCCAAGAATATTTTTTAAAACTTTTTAAGGCATAGAATTTGAGACAGAAAAAAACAACAGTTGCACATTTTTTTTATTAAATTAAAAGCTTTACAGATAAATAATTGCGCACTGACAAATCGAAGACAGCTGGCTTCGCGAGGTATACATGCGACGCTTATCAGTGAACTTAGTTAACTGTTAAGATTGGTGGGAGATGAGATGAGATGAGGTTAAATTATTCTTATAATTGGACAAAGGAGTGGAATACATTCGACAAGGTACAGAAGATACTAGTGAAAATAGGTCGAAGGACATTTTTGCTATATGGCAAAAATGGCACGAGGTTCAGTCAAGAACAAAAGGTGGATAGCAGCAATCGTCAGGGCAGTCGTGGTCCCATGCCTTCGCTAGTAAAAGTTTGCTAACGAATCCCTTAAAGTTGATGGTTTTTATTTATTTAAATGATGTAAATTATTTTCACTCTGGTCGATAGTAATCTCGGAGATTATCTCGCATCCTGGATGAGATCCAAATGTCTCTGCAACTCCAGCGGACTGGTCTTCTGATCGCTGATTAAGCTTCTGAATCAGTCATGAATCGCCCACACCGGCATAAGTTACTAGCCCAACCGTGTGACATTTTATCTTAATATATAATATTATAAAGTGCTTGCAATTAAATTGAATCAATATTATCGTATCGCAGTTCGTTCAACTTGCATAATGTAATTTATACCTGAACATCTGCATATTGATTATTTTTTTCTAATGTTTTTTTCTTCTTTTTTTTGCAGGTAAGCAAGCTTCTCCAAAATGTAATTACATCTCTTATGAACGTGTCTCCGTGTGGGTAAGGTAGTTTTTATTATTTTCTTTTATAATGAGAATCAGCACTGATAGCCTTCTTGTTGGTGCTTTAATAATCTCTTCAATAATAAATAAATTATCATATTCAAAATATTTTGTGTGTATCCAAATCTTTGTTCATAAATCTGGGTTTATCCACTTGGGAGTTATTTATTATGACATCTCAACATAAATAAATAGGGCTTTCCACCTATTGCCAACAATTTGCATCTTTTGTTTTGTAACTGGCATGAAAATACCCGATCTTTATGCACTTTGCATATCTGAATTCAAAAACGACAGTAAGAAAAATGTAGCTCATCAGATTTTTTAGTGATGGATATTTTTGATTCTGATATTGACAAAAGTTTATCTTATCATTTATGTATGAATATAAATAAACATATAATGCTATCGTATTCAATATTTATAAGTTAATATATTTCCACTGTTACTCCATAATTATCAATACTTTTTGAATCCCTTAGACCTTAGACTAAAACATATCTAGATTATAACCACTATTACGGTTTCAACGTATGGGGTCCATACAAACAATAATATGACTGTAATATCAAAACATGACGTGATACAAGCTTGTCACCATATAGACTTGTATATGACTAAGAACGATTAACTTATTCCAAATCAGTGATCAAAATTTCAGTTACAAAATCATTGTTGGCCAGTGTAATTGTTTACCAAGCTAATTTTGAAATGGCTTTCTTCAACCATTTTCTTTCGTTCGAATGATCTTACCATTGACAGTAATCTTCCAAGAAAAATGTACGTCTGGATACGAAAATTTTTTTTGGTCATATTTTTATTTACCGAATCAAAATTGAGAATGCCATCGACCCCGCTGTGTTTTTGCCCGTCTGTCGCTGCAATCGATAATACAGTCTTCGTGAATTACCCGACCCATCTTCAAAATCTCGTGGACGATTTGCGTCGTCGAATAATAGCGTCCGCGACGAATCGCGTGTAATCCTGTCGAAGGAACCATCCAAGTCCTGAAGATAATTCGGATTTAAAACTGTACTCGGAGAACAATGGTCGCGCGCCTCATTGTTTTCAGCATACGTGCCTGTTTGTTATAATTTATAATGTGTACCGTGTCGGACGTGATTTCATGCAACTTTGTGTACTTGACACCTTATTCCGAGCAATCTGTTTGTGCGTATGACAGTTTGGCGAGTATGCAACGCATTCAGGGGTCGGCAACGTGTGGCTCGCGAGCCACATGTGGCTCTTTAAGCAATTTGTGTGGCTCTTATTCAAATTCAAAATAACATTTTTTTACATAATTTTTTGTTAGTATTTATTTTTTATTATTCTGTGCATGAAATCAATTAGAAGTTTGAAATATGTACATGCTTTAATTTTTTTTAATGTCCATCACGCCGTTTTCCCGTAGGGGTATATAGAGAATATGTAACGCCACCCTCTTCTGTCTTGACATACACTTTTCGCCTCCTTCACATCCATACATCTAGTCATATATGCCCTCCGATTACGCAGACTTTTGACACCGCCAGATTTTATGTTCTGATTGTTCTGATGTCTTTCTTTCTGAAGTCTTTTTTTCCTACTAAATTACAAATGCATAGTAAAATACATACATCGTTGAATGTTAAAAGGTATCCTTTAATTCTCCCAAATAATGCATACCCGAAAGCACTAAAGCAAAAGTGCAAGAATCCCGTACCCGTAACATGACCTTGCATATATAAGCAGGGTGCAAAAAAATGTGAGAGGGAAAAAAAAATATATTTTTCGAGCAACAGAGATACTTTAAAAAAAACTGCTTATTTTAGTAGAAAAAAGCGTTATCAAAATCTTTTTTATGCTGATATATACATATATCTATTATAGAGGTATACATTTGTGCAAAAAAGTTCTTCCGATTAAAAATCTCGTACTTACAAAAATACTCATAGGTTCCTTTAAACATTCAATAAATTCAATTAAATCATTGTAAATTAAAAATTGGCTCCCTTAAATTTCCAAACCGTTTTGCTACTCACATTTGGCTCTTTTGGTCCAAAGGTTGCCGACCCCTGCATTATACGAAGGACACACTCTTACTTAACTCGCTTGGCTAGCATCCACAGTGGATATAACATCTCGCTATGATTGATAATGATGCTAGGATTTAATGCAGTACTGAAGGTGACATCTACACGCGATAAGTCTGATGTTTGCTGCAATATAAGCGGGCATACGAATATGTTAGGATAATAAGTTATGTTCAGATAAGTTTCATCCTCTTTTATTGCGATAATGTTTTCAGTTTATGTTGGTGATAAGTATGGATAAATAGGTGTTTTAATAGAAAATATAACGTTATACGATAACGAAAAAGACGGAAGAAAGTTGAAACATATCTAGAGTATAGTACATACTCTATGATAGTAAGAACTTAAGGGTATAGAGATTTGATGTTTTGAGGTGTTGGATAAGGATGTTAAGAGTGACAAACGAAGAGGATTTAAGAAAAGTGAAACAAAAGACAAACTTATTAGAAATCATGAATGAAGAAGATGATAGGACATGTAGGTACTGCAGCGCAACGGCCTTATTACTGCAATAATAAAGGGTAACAAAGAAGAGGTGAACGGAAGAGGTGAAGAAGACGATGAAGGAATATAATATATTCATCAGAGTTTTTAATTTTATTTTATCATATGTACATATATCATAATCATAATTTTTCATAAATAATTGCACTGTTTCAATATAACTTTAAAATTTCAAGCTATACTTTAGATTTGTATCTTGTAGAGACGAGGCTTTACAGAGGTTTATAGGGATTACAGCCTGTCACGGTGGGTTTAAATGATTACTTTATATACTTTAGTAACGGTTACCATTCCACCCATGTATATTTTATATCCATATCGCTTGATTACATCGACTTTATAAAAAATAAATAAACAATTCGTAATTTTAATATTTATTGATATCTCAACACAGATAAAGATACAGATTTTAAGTGTCCTTGACCATATCGCTCACTCCTTTCAAGAACGTCATAAATCAAAAAACTTGATTTTTCAGGAGAACGTTTTTAAAGTTTAAAAATATAACACAATGTATTAAAAATAAATATCAAGCCACTTGTTAAACTTTTTACTGTGCAATAGATCTTTTTAGGTAAAACCTGAAGGTTTTTTCTCCATTTGAAAAATATTTAGTTTATTTAAAAAAATAATCAAACAACACCTTTTCTTCAAAGTGCAAAAACAACACTTTTTGCCCTGTAGCGGGTAAATATTGAGTTAAAAATATGCCTCTTTTGCTGGGATATAGTACATTTTCTGGGCATTCCGAAAACATGCACAACTGAAAATAGATGATTTTTGATTTATGACGTTATTGAAAGGAGTGAGCGATATATGTACACCTTATTAAAAACACAGTTTTTCCTAATATGCCTTTGCAATACATACTTCGCTTGTTATTGAGTGCTTGAGCGTTCTGATTAATCCGTTTCGTTGCAGTAAAAAATCCCTGACGTTTGTTTTTCTCTTCTTTTCCTTTCCACTCCGCTTGATAAAGAGAATAATTGAATACTCTGTTGATTTTGCGAACGTGACTATTTTACTCTAGTGTACGACTGTCACGATTGTTTGTATTCAATTAATTTATCGGATTTTTCTTCGCTCTATTTTTTGCACGCTTTGTAGGAAGACGTGATAATTTCATAGACGTAAAACAAAGTCGGTCTTTTTTTTGTCTTAATTTACTCGATGTGTGTGTTTAATTATTGTTGTGCTCGTATTAGTGCTTGAAGTATCGTGCAGTGTGACTGATACACATCTATCTCTACGCATTGAAAAGTGTCTACTTCATTGTCCTGTGAACTGGAATCGTTCATTCTGATTATTTTTTTTTGCCAAAGGCATATTACGTATGTAACGCGTCTCTACAACAAATTCGTGTGAACATGTTACGATATTTTTAATAGTGTACTTACTGATTGTATCACTTACGCCGATGTCTCTTTTTTCCGGTAGGTACCTTTAGATTTATTTTAATTTTCAGTTTCCACTTAACTGCTTCCCCGATCATTGCGGTTAAATTGTTAATTTTAATGATAACAGTCTTACAGTGTCTGTTTGTATTGGAATTCTTGGAACAAGTACATGGTGGATAGTTAACTTACCAACTTACAATCACGCCGATTTCCCGCAGGGGTAAGCAGAGAAAAGAACGCCACAATACTCTGCCTTTGCGATTATTATTCGCCTCATCGTAATCCTTATTTCATCATTTGAACATCTGTTATACATCACTTTTCCGAGAGATCGGATTTCAGCTGCATTCAGTCTACTTTCATTCTTCTTTTGCCAACTCTATGCTTCACTTTCACACGTTGGTGGATGATTAAAGTATATCAATGTATACCACAAGTAACTATATGATTCATCATATCATCATACCACAGTCGACCGTAATTTTTACTTTTTTTTTCTTGATCGCTCCATCCAAATTAGATTATTGACAAAATGTATAAAACCATTCCAATCAGTATAATTTATTCACTGCATACCTTTAATTTACATTTATTTTCCTACCCTTATATCCATAATCTACACACTCGTTATTGTATCAAATTATAAAGATAGCAAGCAATATGTAATACCATTTCGTAACATCCATTACTTAATGCTTGAACCTCCAATGTTGCGGCTGTACATTACGATATTAAAAAAAAACAAACATTATGCATATTACAGTTTATTTTCATTCTCGACTATGTTTGACCGGGAAAATTTCCAGAACCGCAGTCCTGGCTTCCCGTTCTCATCTTCGTAATTGTTTTAATAAATTCAATAATGAATTTATTCGGAAAAACAAAAAAATATTAATGGTATATATTCTTATACGCTCGTTTCTGCTGTAATATTTGGGGCACTGGTAAAAAATGTACAATTTAAACGTCAGTTTATTTATTTCAGTTTTACTTGGTAAATACCACTGTGTCTTAAAATCGTCAGCATCATTTTCGATGCATTCAGCATCATTTTCAAATTTCGTAAACGTTTGAAAATGATGCATCGAATCGGTGTTGAAGATTATGCCAAATGTGTCGAAACACGTGTAACAATAGATATTAAGAAATAGTGGTATTTACTGTGTAAAACTCAAATTGAAAATGGATGGATATTACCACAAAGTGACTGCCGAATCAGTTAATAAAGGCAGATTTATTTGCCATGTGAATCTGAATATAGTCCAAGAAAAATATATGGTAGTCATAATATCAATGTCTATTCGTAGTATTGATTAATAATATAATAAATCAATGCCATGGTGCATAGGGCACTGCTTCATATAAACGCAGTGTTATCTCGATCGATTACACATGAAGGAAAGGTGATCAGCCCTCCACTTCAGGTACCAGTCCAGTGTAATATTGAATAAATATTACAGTGAAAAAAACACTTATATTTATTAAACCCCCCTGGGAATCGAACCCGGGACCTCCAGAACGGTAGGCGAGCATGCTAACCATTACACTACGGAGGCGGACGATTACTGCTGTTTATTAAATTCAATGAATTATTTATTGTAAGTCAATGAACTTTCAGCAATTGTTTTTGTTGTTTTTATTTAAAGTTTTTTTATTAATTTTTTTTATAGCTTAATTTATGCCAAAAGTCACGATTTACTAATCATAAACATTTTTGACGTAATAATAATATATTTATATATTGATTTTACTTTGTATTTAATCAATTGATATTTGTTCGAATAAAAACTTTCTTCGTTCTTCGATTTCACTTAATTCACTCGACGATTTCTTTTTTTTTTACCCTATAAGATGTCAGCTGGACTAAAGAATGACAGCGTGACTGGCACCGCTTTGTTCGTTTATCATTTGTGAAATATCTTTTTTCTTCAGAAACTACTGTTCAAAACAAATTTTATCGGCATCAAGTAATTATTTGTTACTTTGTAACAAAGTCACAACTCAATACTTGCATTGAATAATATTGAATCATTAATATTTTACCCCTATTACTCAAACATCCGCCGAAATCGATCTGTTTCCGCCGGAACATGGCATGTCATCGTTTCCAAAGCACCCCTTCCGAAATGGGTATAAAAATAGAACTTTCAAAATAGAACATTGATTGTTCATTTTCCGCGAGCAATTTTATGAGCTTTGCCAAAGCTCACACCACTATTTATAAATAGCGACGCCTTTGGATCAACATTATAGAGATTAAGTTAATGATCGCAAAATCGTTTTTCTGTAAGTATATAATGACATTACCATGTCTTTTAAATTAAGGATAAGTCGCATTTTCACGCGAATTTGTCAGATAAGTCTTTAGCTTTGTTCCGTGTTTAGAAACGAACAGTTTGACCTTTTCAGTTGGCAGGGAGTAATTAATTGACTTACCAAAGAAGGCTTTACAAATGTCCATCCGTATTTTTAATCGGAAGATTCGTGTCTTAAGCAATCAGCTCGCAGCAGTTAGTCTGCGAGATTGAAATAGCATATTCCCAGCAGTCAAATGAACTTTTTTTAAAAAAAGTTTATTTCTAAATTTATCGGGAATTATAAAGTATCCCTCTCAACTATCTCAATAATTCAGCGCTCAACCTACCACTATTGCAGTTCGTAGTAAATCAATATCTCGACGTGATTATAATATTACGTACGTATTATTGTGTGCATGTTATGAGCGTCTGTGTAGTACTTGTTTCGTGGAAAATACGGCACGTGTGTAGTGTCGTTTTGAATAAATTATACCGTATGCCATTTTTTTCCTTCTAGCGTCGTCATTGTTACTGTCAAGGGTCGTTCAATGTCACCATGTCGTTCGTCTCGAAGATAAGTGTACAAGTATGCGACAGGCGAATGCGTCGCGTAGCCAAAAGAATCGCGACGTTGAAGCGAGAATAAATTGAAAATGCAATTTGTATCGCGGATTTTATCCGAAAGCGTGGGGCTGCGCGCAAATTTTTCATTATTTATTTATTTCTAAAATACATTACATTCATAAGTCATATACATAATATTCCCGATGAGTGATTTCCATTTCCCTTTTTGGGACATGGGATTAAGACTGAAACACAAAAAAGAAATTATACATTTTAACTGCAGACAGTTGGTAGAATTCCATTTTAAATTGTTGGGTAATATATCCAAAATTAAACACGGTTATTGGATTGAATTCTACTTTTATTTATATAAGTATATATGATAATATGTGACGCGTTTTGTCTTATTAAACACTCAATAAGACGAAACGCGTCACATATTATCATATATATTTAAATAAAAGTAGAATTCAATCCAATAATCGTGTTTTATTTTGGATATATTACCCATCAATACAAATAAGAAAGCTAAAAAAATATTAATAAATGCCTTTTACATGAGTGGTGTACGGTAGACGAAATATATTTCTTGTAGAAAAAAAAACTCTTCTTTTCATTCATCGTTGACTTTGTGTAATAATTTTTGGTATTGCATAAAGTGAACGATGAATGATAAAGAGAGTGATTTATTAACCATGCCACAAAGTTATCAAAGCTTTTAATATACAAAATGTATTTCTTATAGCTCTATTTTGTATAACGTATTTCAGAAATTTGTTATGAAACCCCAGATACAGCTTACATTGCATTTTTACATTATTTAGTACTATTGTATCGGGTTCAACTGCAGTCCGGGATGCATACTAAATTTTCATTTCTTTATCGCTCCGTAATCGACTTTCCCGGCACGACGTTTATAATTTCGTCTTGTTGGGAATAAACTGCGCGCGGATTTGTTAATTTTCATTTCTCTCGCGGATGTAATGATTGCAGTGTGAATATACCGCCAAAGAGAAAACGCCCATCTAAATGGTAATCCACGGGTGGTCCGTAGGAATGCCTCGCTAATGATATTGCGGTGATCTGGTTTGCAGGCGCTAGTCCGGTAATGGCGAGAATCGCTATTCATGCCACCTTATCGCGATGCACCCCGCTCATTGCTTAATATATTCATGTAATACATTTATTCATAGATAATATTTGTGTTCAATTGGCCGGTTACATTGGACCTGCGAACCGCACAGCGAGTTCCGAAAGGTATTCCTTTGTCATAAGTTAATCGGTCTTTTCAATACATTTTTTTTTTCTTCTTTTCAATTAGTCAGCCATCCATAAAATACACTGTTATGCATTGTGTTGGTGCTCATCGCTTGGCACCTTACTGAAAGGTTTTTAACTATTATTGTTTTAAAAATCGGTTAATCATTATTTGCAAGAATAATTCATCTTCAGAATTTATCCGATACTTGCACGAACGTACACATACGACTAAATTGTAGAAGTTTTTTTTATTTTTTATTTTTATTTTTTACTAATCAAAATATCTGTAAACTAATTCTTGTAATTTCATTAATTGCAAATTGTTGATCTTGTTTGGCAAATATTTAATTTAACATTTTTCTTTTCATAGTTATTGATGTTTCCTCTTTTGTGTGTGTCATATCACTCGAGTTTTTATCTTCGTCTTGGGTGCCTAGATATTGCCTTGATTGTTCTGATTCCAATGACAGACGTTTGCTGCATGAAATACTATGAAAATGGGTAAAATTTATGTAGAACGCAAGTTAATTTTTACTGACGATCAAATATTATATGTAAGTAATATAATATCAGCATTTTTTATTGAAAATGGGCGTGTTGCGAGAGGGAGGTCCCTTTTATTGACTGCAGACCTTAATTCAAAAAGCTTCTCTTGTTTGAAACACTCCAATTAATTGAACAACACTTGTTGGATAATTGACACGAAGGGTATTCTTTTACGTGAGATTTTCCGAATTCGAGACGAAAGGTCTGTTCCCATCGATTTTCCCGACATTCCTGAATTGTCCCCTGACAACGCAGCAATACGAGATCTTTTGTAATAGTTCATTAGTTGATTCGACAATAACTATATGTTTATACCAAATAATTTTTGAGGCGAATTTAGTGGAAAAAAGATTTGAGGAAGATCGAGGAAAACTCGGCACGATCAGGTATGTCAAATACTTGAAAGCGGTCAGGTCAGGAGTCGAAATAATCGGCGGGTATGTATGAGGAGATGCATGAACATGGAATACTCGAAAAATGTTTGCAAACACAGAGTGGTGTGGCGTTCTTTTCTCTCTGCCTACGCCTGCGTGGAAGCGCCATGATGGTTAGTTAGTTAGATTGAACATCACCGAATACTTAATTAAAGGCCTTCTTCTTCTTCTTCTGCTTGGTGTAGGCCTTGTGTCCTGTTTTTAAGAGGAATCAGCCTCCTACGATGTTGATTCCCAGCTGTCAATCCATCTCTTTGGTGGTCTGCCAATTGTTAATCAAGGTTTTCTTAAGAATGCATCGCTTTTATATAAATTAAATAAATGTTATACATTTATGCATATGACACGTGTTTACAATTATTACAGCATCATTTTTCGTCAGTACATACTATGAGAGAGGACATAAAATCTCTTGTATTGTTTTATTCCCTAAATCTTGGCCCTGGATTGGATTACCATCCCGTTTCAGCCGCTGACTGATCCCGTAAATTCATCCTAGCGAATATCCATTTCACATTACGACATCCCGCGGCGACCGTATTTTCTTACATTACGTACACCATCCGGGTATCGGGTACCCGCCGTTGCGTCATCCCCGTGTACAGTACCGTCTTCCTCGCAACTCTCGGTGGGGTTTCCGTTTACCGGTTACGTGTGGCTGCATTCACTCGTCTTGTTGTAAATATAGACCACGTAACGAAAGAATATTGAATTTTCATTTAAAAAAATCACTTTGCATGGACCCATTTTATTACGAATTTTTCGAGAATACCTTTTCTGTTTTCAAATTACGTCATAACAAAGTGTCCCTCATTAAGTCTGGATACGTCCAATTTTTTTTTTATGGGAATATTTAAGTTGGAAACAGAATGTGCTAAAGAAGGTATGCAGTTGTGACAAAATTGATGAGGCAATAGAACATAAAGTTTTTTTGGATTTAGTGGTGTCTTATTTAGAAAAGATGATAAGACAAATAAATGAACTATGTGACAAATATTGATTGATATAAGATATTGAACCCATTTTATCTTTTATAACAATTAAACTACGAAAAATTATATAACATAAATTGTTTATGGTCAATTTACTGGGTTGTTACGAATCTGACAGAATGTAAGGTTACCGCAAATAATAATGAAGATGTGTTAACAGTAATTATTGTTTTGCAAATAGTTTTAGCAGTCTCTCAATGCAATTTACCTACATTTTTATCAATGACCAATAGTCGATGTAAAAAAAATGTATGATACGAAATGTGACGACGTTTGACATTAGACAGTACGTTTGCTACAATCGCTTGACTTTCGTTATGTTAAAATATATCCCAAAACCAAAATATCAAAAGCGCACAAAAAAATCAAACAAAATCACATATTTGGTCAAAGGAACTTTGAATAACACACTGTTTCCATTGTCCATAAAGTCAGTAAACAGCGGATTTTTTTTTAAATGAAAGAGCTATCGATAAATGGAGGATAATAGAGGAAGTTAGAAACGTTTTTTAGATTGTGCCATTCAGCCAAGACAAATAATTGCAAGACTCACAACTTAAAAAATTATTTATTATACAATTAATTCATATATTTAAGAAATTTGAGAATGCCGCCAATGATCAATTGAAATTAATTAATTCTAACCCTTGGGAATTATTCCCAATCATTGCATCAATTCCGTGTTACCACCTTCCTCAGAACTCTCTCCATTTCCTGTCTATGTAATCAGCTTAATGAATTAACATTGCTCCGGGTAATGTTTTAATCCTATATTTAGTATTTCAGTAAGAATATTTGATTTTTACATTAATTCAAACCCTTATCCGCACCCCAATGGTGCATAGGGCACTGCATCATACAAACGCAGTGTTATCTTGATCGTTAACACATGAAGGAAAGGTGATCAGCCCTCCACTTCAGGTACCAGTCCAGGGTAATATGGAATAAATATTAGAGTGAAAAAATCACTTATATTTATTTGACCCCCCTGGGAATCGAACCCGGGACTTCCAGAACAGTAGCCGAGCGTACTGACCATTACACTACGGAGGCGGACAAAATTCTCGTTTTTCACAAACATAAATAAATCAATTGTTTTAACCCTGAATTAATTACTTTGTAAATTAAAAAAATATTTTTAATCCTAGATAAAATATGTATGTAATCCTATTCGCAGTAAATGAATATTCTTATATATTCTTTAATATTCTTTAATATTCTTGTAAGCATTTACAAATAAGTCGTTAAAATGTATTCAGTCTTCTCTATGTGCATAAGAAATGAGAAAACGAACATATTACTTTTTTATTATGCCTCATCATATAAATTTTCAATGTTTGTAAATAGTTAGTCAATTTCTTGCCTACATGCAATCGATTATATTCGTGGATAATTAATATGGTATTATGGTTTTATGCGTAATATTATCCCCAGGCGTTCATTGGTATACTTCCAGTTATTCTTAGACGTATTATTATTTTATTAATGAGTTAAGTAATTCCGCTGGATATTAAATTCCGCACTTTTTAGTTTTTAGCTTTAACTTAAGCGCATCTATCTTCATGCATAAAAAGACGGTATTTAAACTTGGCGAACTATAAAAGAGATATAATAGATGAACTTTAATCTCTTGCTTGATGTTTTACATCTTCACCTTTCCCTCTATCTTCCGCGTCTAAAAATCTACCTGGTGGCGAACGAAAAAATAGTATTTATGTATTAATTTTTAAATCAGAGATTTTTTTACTCTACTAAGTTGTATTTTACGAACGAAAACATGAAAATACAAGTTAGTAGACTCAAAAGATTTGTGTTTGATTTAAAAATCAATACATAAATTAAAATGGAGTTCTACAAATTAAACGCCAATTCAATAAATAAATTAATAAATAAAATAGCAGCTTACCTTCATTCTGTCAAACGTTTCGCCTCTTTAGCGTTAAGTACGACACGGGTTGTATGATTAATAAGATCGTCAATTCTCGCTGAACGTTGCTTATTGGTGCGACAAATTGATATTCTACGCAGATTATTGAATGAATGACGTTCACCATTTCTCATTGACGAAAAATGATGTGGATTTTGATTGGAAGTAATCTGTATCTTTCTTTGCCTCTGGTATTCTCCAATATTTCACCCTTGTCGGCTACGCAGCTGTCAAATCGTGTCGTGTTTTGTGGAGATTTTTTCTCTCAAGTGCGTGTTTTTATAAACCCCACTGACTATTTGTTTATCTTAAATTACATCTGCACTGGAATCACAATTTTATGTTTACTTTGATGTTATGATTCTTATGTTTACTGATCTACGTAGATTACGAAATGGTTATTCGTGGTGCAGAAGTTATAATAGTAAAATCTAATGTTTTTTATATGAACAATTCCAAAATATTGGGACATCGAAATTTGATTTTGAAATTTTACAATCTATAAACTGACAATTACGAGAGTATTATTGTATAATCTTCTGTGATACAGACAACACTGCTTCTATACGATACAGTGCCGTATGCATTATTGGGTGCGGATAAGGGTTAGAAATAGAAATTTGTATATATATATATATATATATATATATATATATATATATATATATATATATATATATATATATATATATATATATATTTCCTTCAATCACATCTCTGTTAATATCGTCATGTTATGAACTTTACTTAGAAACAACTTGCGTTGTTTCTCTCCAGTTAGTAAGTCCTCCACGATGTGATATATAGTTTGTAGTTAGTAATAACTATACGCTAATTGTGTTTACCGTCTGAAATAAGGGGGTGATGAAGCAAATCCACCTTCCCTTTTATCAGTCACGTTTTGCTAGATCAGTTAGTCCTTCTCCCTAGACTAGTTCCTATTCAGCTCTCATCCCCTCCATTTTGTGGTAAAATGATCAATTAATGGTGTTTCTAAATTAATTAAAATCTGAATATGTTCAAATGCAATTTGACATATTTATAAAAAATTCAAATATGGTGCCTCCGATTTTTAAAAAAAAATCTAAAATCTAGAGTATGTAAGTGAAACGTAGGCATTAATGTCGACTAAATGTTATAAAATAAAACAACTTTGTTTTAACCACTTTTTATTGGTACACTATTTCCAAACGGTTTCGACAAGAACCATGTCATCCTCAGGGTTTATGTACTAATTCTAAAACATTGAAATACTCATAGTTATATAATTACCCTTCCCTTACGATATGTCCTTCGTTTTTTTTTCAATTTTAACTGAAACTCCGTTATCTTCTCTGCTGATTTGTGCTTTAATATTTCCCCCCTTTTCTCCCTTTCTTCCCTCTGCCATTCCTTTTTCCAAATGTGGAATTTTATAATTGGATCAGTTTAAGTACTTCTTATGTAATACTTGCATATGTATGTTATCTCATATAATTTTGTTAAGAAAAGGAAACGTATTAATTTTACTAATACAATTTCATTGCGTCCAAGTATTTTCAGTATAGTTTATTTTGAATATCGTTTATTTTATCATCAATAATTTTCTTCCGCATAACCTTCGTTACACGTGTTTTAAAGATATCGAATTTCTGACCTGGAAGTACGCGAAAGTCGTGATAATTTTACTTTTCTAGAACATTTTACTGATTCCTTTTATTTTCAACGAAATAATATTTACATTTGTAGAATGTATTACATTAAAGTCAAATAATTTATGTATAAATTTTTAATCAATCACAAATTTTTTGAGTCTACTAAGTTGTATTTTTATTAACAAAAACACATAAAAAATGAATATTGTGACAATTGTTTCGCCTAGTTATGGCATTTTCAAACGAATGTGAAGGTCAAATGGATTGACGGTCCTTATGTACACTGTTGTCTCCCATAAATTATTGCTGCACATGTTAATACTGTCACTTAGAATTGTATAGCTACATAAGGACCGTCAGTCCATTTGATCTTCACATTCGTTTGTAAATGCGATAACTAGGCGAAACAATTGTCACAATATTAATTTTTTATGTGTTTTTGTTAGTAAAATACATCTTAGTAGACTCAAAAAATCTGTGTTTGATTTAAAATTAATAATATTCTCAATATTATTCATAACTAATGCATTTACTTTGTGGTTAGTCATTTTTACCTATTAATTTTTTTACAAAAATGTTAATAATATTATTATGTAACCACTCACCGAGATTTTTATGTCAACCGGTATCGAGACGTACCCGTCTCTTCGTCAGGACAATCACTTCCACTTATCAATACAAAAATTAAAATTGAGTTCTACAAATTAAACGCCAAATCAATAAATAAATTAGTCAAATAATTATAAACGATTTAGAGTTAATTTTACTTCCGTACATTGCTGATTAGTGATCGGTCATTTGCAACTGGTATTAAAATAACCGATTATGAGTAAAGTGTATACGATGAACAGTAATATTACACTAGATTTGCCGAGAAAAGACAATTTTTTTAATGGCTAGTGATTTTCCATATTGTTGGCTCTTTTTCCATATTGAAAATATATTGTAGTATTGTCAAAAAAATCATTCAACCTTTACGTCTTAATCATTGCTGTATGTATAACAATTAAATCATTGATAGCCCACAAGCTTCTGAACGGGTTAATTTTTAATATTGGAGCCCATAGAATCCTATTTTCCTAACAAGTGATTATGCAGGAGCCAAGAAACGCAGACAATTGTTCTTCCTTAGTGCAAAAACAATTTACTATTTGTAATTAATACCTGTGGCGAGGTTGATTGGTCTGCTGAAAAAGTGCTACCTAGAGAAGTGAACCTTTTGCTTTTCAGGATTTCTTGATTTTTTTCAATCCCTTCTTGGTCATGAAACCTAACATGTTACATATTTTGGTGATTTAAATTTATCTCGTTTTTTTTTGTTTCCTATGTGTTTTACTTTGTTTTTTCAGTTTATATGTTTTTTTTAATCTGTGAGGTTTAGGTTTTGATATCTTCAGTTTTCATTTTCTCTTGCTACCCTGAAGTAGTATGATATAATGAAATGATAATGGTATAAACAAATCGATTATTCGAATAACTTGAAGATTATCGATTTATTTGATTGTTAAATGTTTTGCTCCCAACCCCTCCGTATTACTTTAGGTATCAAACAAAATATTGTTTCGTAATTCGCTAATGATTTTGACATTTCAATTGTTTATTTTTGTTCCATCGACTAATTTTATCGCCGGGAAATGTTTGTAAAGTTACAGAGATGTACGCATAAAGTATTCCAAAAGTTTAATTAATACGCAACCTTTTGAAATGCGAGCCTTTTACAATATAATTGAGAAGCCTTTGATGTGAGATTTTCCATCTACGTATCGCGTATCTTGAGATATGTTTTTTCTTGCCTTAATGATTTGAGATAATAATAAAGGGTATGTATGACCTTTGGCGAAAATCTTGTAAATTGCACGGAAATATGTTTGGATCAAATTCGCCACAGAAATAACGATGTGAAGCAATTATCGCGTCATTAAAACCCGCGTTTAAACTTGATAAGCAAGGATTAGTTCATTTTTGAAGATATCAGAGTACAATTTATTTAGTTACATGTAAGACATCATAATTAATACTTTAAATATATTATTTAAATCGTCGTAAATCTCTGTTTTCTTTAAAGAATATTATTCATATCTAAACTTTGTTCATTATGTAGTGTGAACCAAATTTTCATTTATAAAACATATTTAGTTGTTATAATGTACTTCATGACATGTGGTACATTTGAACATTTATTTATTCACAACATTTTGGGTGTGTAAAGGATTTGGACACAAATCTTAATTTTCTCCACTTATACTCCAAGGTATGAGGAACAATATGGAAGTCTGGATATTTACAGGGCGACGGTTCATAAGGCCTATAAATACTCAGACTTTTATATTCTTCATCATCTATGTTGAGATGTCGAAAAGAATCTTTGAACATTTACACAGTTAGGTAAACAGCAGAATTGTTCTTCTCCATCAATTCTTACAGTAATAGGTACATCAAATAAATATTATAATATATTTCAGTTTACTTGCCTTGGATCTGTTGTAAGGCACTGAATTAATACTACTATGTATACTGTAATATTAATTGCTATCACAAAATGCATATGTTTGTACCCTTTCTATAATACGTAAATTTTAAAGTATAATTGATTAATATATTTCAATGGAATTTCTGCAAGAAATACAGATATCGTGTTTATTTTATTCTCCTCAATACATTTAATTTTATCAATGCGATTTACAATTGCTTTTTTATTATTATTTTGAAATACAGTAGCATTTTTTTTGCAGTGCGAGAATCATGTTTAAATATCGTATAAATATGTCACTATTTATTTTAAAACATCACAAGTATCGCAAATCGTGGTAAGATTTTAAATGATAAAGTATTGGTATTGTTTACAATTTTGTTTTGAGATACTACCAAAAAATCTATATTTAGCATACTTAGATGTATGTAAATAAATTGCCTATTTTTGTCGAGAGACTGTCATTGTTAAGAATCACGATAATATATGCTTGAAAAAAATTCAGGTTGTATTTTATTGATGAAATACATCTTCCGATGTCTCGAAAATGATTTATTAGTTTGAATCGTGGAGATGAAAAAAGTTAAGAATTTACCAAAAGTCGTAATAATACTCATGCACAAAAAGATTCCTGATATTACATATTGAACAGGGCTACCAAGTCAGTATAGAATACTGCCGACTTACGCTCTGTAATTTTTTGAATATTTGATTCCACCCCATTTTCCATTTTTTGGGTCGACGTTATGAAATTGAGGATATGACGATGGTTACCACGTTACCGCCATAAATTTTATCCATATTATGAATACTGATTTTGCGTTCAAGTAAAATACACCTTTTTATCCACTTTCTAGTAACGCCTAAAATATCTTTCCACGAGGTATTAATCGTCCATCAACAATTTTTTTACCTATTTTCTACCTTTTAAGATTTTTTTTACCCACACTTTTTCTCATATTATGCAGTTGTGTTGACATCTCAATGAAGATTAAGGAGAATATTTAGCAGAGACCTTCATGAAATGTATGTAAGATATTCTTTCCGAATTACTGTACATAGTAGAAGACGCCTGAAAACATGATTTTTATTTTTATTATAATTTGACCAGTTATTTATATTCAAAATATTTTGAGTGTGTGCAAATCTTTTGGATCTCACAAATCCGGCAGCCTATAATAGGTTTTTAGCTCTGGAAATACCTGTATTCTTGTTCATCTATGTTGAGATGTCATTACTATTGTGTGTGTGTGTTTTTTTTGTAGTACCTACTATCTGTAGTCTATTTACACAGACAAATAATGATGTACCCTTGACCATCTCACTGTTTTTTTAACTGGTTGGACGATATGCCGTTTGTAATAAATAAAAATCCCGTTGCAGGGCGGCATTTACATTGTTACTATTGGTACATTCAATGGATAAATATCACGTTGTGTGATTATTGGCTAATAAATTAATATGAAAAATCACAAGACTATCGGTAGCATTCTTATTGAAATATGTAGAGAAATAAGGGATATAAGAAGGTTTAAACATTAGATATTTTTATAAAACGAAAAACGTGCGTTCGCATGCGTTATCAAATTTCCGTCATCGAACGTTTTATGACGTCATACGGTTTATTGTCTATGGTTTATAGAGCTGTAATAGTAAAAGTGTGGATTGTTTGTTTATCACTACACTATCATTTGTGTTATACAAATATTAGGGGAGGGGGAGGGGTGGGAGGGTGGACTATAGACATCAAAAAATAGAGCCACCAATAATTTAGCAATGTTACCAATATTCAAATAACCCCACCGTTTGTGTAACGTCATTCATTGCCAACTTATGAAAATAAAGTATTTTCGAAGGAGAAATTTCCAAAAGAAAATATTAATTATATCGGCTGCTATAATCACAAAACGAGTCTAATACAATCCTTTATAGGTTGAGTATGTTAAATTAGATATTCCTCCCGTCTGACAAAGATCCATTCATCCTACCTGCGACTCGACAGCCCTGATATCGTGCGCTGTGTTTGTATCCTTTTCGCCCAGCCTTATTTAAGTTGGAACGACACCCGGTATTTTATTGTACTCTGGGAGTAAGAACTCGCAACTGGAACCATTACTTTCCTTTCCCTTTACAAACTTACTGTACCATTAAAAGGTTACAGTCCTTAATTTTTCTTTTCATCTCGTGTTCCAGACGTTTCTTTTTTATTATCCGGAGTTGCAGCTTTTCTGTGTACAGTAATAAAAGCTATATTTAGTTTTTTTCTCCTTCATTCATCATCTCCGGTTGCGTCAGAGTCCCGACACTCTACAATTTAGCCACATTTTTTTTAAATCCCTGTTTTGAGCATCCTTTGACTTGTCGGTATATATAATTATTTTTCATGCCGCGGTTTGCAAAACTTCCATTATATGTTTGATTTTCTCAAAAAAATTAAGAGGAACTCCGCCAACAAATAATGGCGGTTCTTTTTTAGATTTATATTTATATCCATAAAAAAGTTAGTGATGCGTTCTCAAAACACACAAACGGAAGTGTCCTATTATATTTGACTTAAAATCTTGACATTAGAGTCTAATTCTTTTCTTAATTGATTCGGCAGTCACTTTATAGTTATTACCACAAAGTGATTGCCGAATCAATTTATAAAATAATGAAATTCTAATGCAAATTCATTTTGAGTTAAAGAATTTGTAGCTATTTCTACCCATTTTTATTTTATGTTTTACTTGGTATATACCACTATTTATTAAAATGTGACACGTATTTTAATGCATTCCGCACCAAACGATGTTGCGGAATCGTTGAAAATGGTGTGGAATGCATAGAAACTCGTGTCACAATAGATTTTAAGAAAAAGTGGTATTTAACAAATAAAATATTAGTAATTAAAAATATGTAATTAAATTATTATACAGTATATATACTGTCCAATAAATCAGCCATTAAGGTAAAAAATATTTTGTAATATTCTTTTTAATATCATACAATTTTATGAATTTATATTATATTAAATAAAATATTTCAATTTAAATAACCTAGTTTGGGTGCTTTGGCAACATAAACACATATTTTTAGTACAGTTGAATTTCGGTTAACGAATGCCCGACCTGACGAACAATTCAGGCTGTAAACATAAATCCCGTCGGAAAATGGGAACTGAACTTAGAATTACTCTGCGACTTGAAATTTCGTTAAAAATTACATTCTTCGTTGAAATTTTCGTTCGTAACCCGATATTTCACAGCAATTTGTGATTTTTTTCGATGTGGGTGGGTACTACGTTATTCCAAAACAAAAAGGCGTTGAAAATATGTATATTTCAGTATGCTCGTCCCACCAGGGCGCGGCTCTCCGCGGCCTGGCGAGACAATATATCACGGGGAGATAAATGTCCTCCTTCAGTGTCAGAGCCACGCCATCCGCCAGGCTCATCAAGCCGGGATGCTGTGCGGTATAAGTGGGAGAGGGCTGGTCGGATGTTTTCTGCCAGTCTCGCGACGAGTGCACGCGGCTACGAGGCAAAAAGCGGACATTCGTTTTAGTGGTCAGAAGCACGGAAACTGCCAATAATTTAGCAATGTTACCAATAATAAAATAACCCCACCGTTTACGTAACGTCATTCATTGCCAACTTATGAAAATAAAGTATATTCGAAGGCGAATTCTTCAAAAGAAAATGAGGAATGAAAATATTTATTATATCGGCTGTTATAAACACTAAACGAGTCTAATACAATCCTTTATGTACGTTCATAACTTTACAAATTTGCCAATAGAGTATTGTTTTTTTGTATTATTTTTTTTGACGCCTCATCAAAGATGAAGAAGAATATGGAAGTCTGGGCATTTACGGGGCTGACGACCGTCAAAGGCTGGTTTAAGTGATTCACCAATCCTACCCATCATTGACAACCACACTGCCCGAATTCTTGGAAGTTCTATATATATGAACGAATTTAGAAACCTTGTTCATGAATCACTATAACTTCACTAGAGACATCTATTGGTGAGAAGAACCTTTTTAGTAAGCAGAAACTATTATATTAGTATGTGAGGTCCGAACCCTGGATTATTATCACATTATAATATCATTTTCATTTTCATTATTTAAGCTTATAATTTGACCAGATTTTTTTAAACTTTTTTAATAAAATTCACTGTCGTCTTGTTATGAGGATATTGTTTTTTTAGCAATAAGCCCGCCAATGTACTTATTTCTTTTCTGTACATGAAGTGTTAATAAATAAATAAATAAATAATGACTTCTTCATGAGCCCTCTGACCTCCACTGCTGGATATAGGCCTCTTCCCCTTCTTTCCGTTTCCTGCGGTTGGTTGCTGCTTGCAGCCAATTTTTACCCCCCACAGCGACTATGTCGTCGGATCATCTCTTTTGGGGTCTTCTGACACCTCTTTTGTTCTCCCAAGGTCTCCATCGTAGAATTATGACTTCAGTCACCGTAAAAATAATTCATATTTGCATACAACCAAATTAAAAGGGTATCTCCTAAATAAAAACTTTCCCAATCCAACCGTAGATGGTTCCAGTGAACTTACATTCACAGTGTCATGAGATTATTGATATATGTACGAATTAAAAAAAAAACTATGAAAAGTGTGGGTGTCAATCGAGTGTGGAATGATGAATGTTGCACGTGTGTAAAGTGAACATTAAACCAGCTTATGACAGGTCATAAGCCCTGTAAATTTGTCGTAAAAACTGAGTTGGATTAAAATTAAGTAATTTTTTTGTCACATTACCATACATTTATAAATATTGAAAGTAAACTAGATGAATGTGTAAATGAAAATTTAGTTTGTGAGTAAATTATTTACGCTAACAGGTAGGAATGTTGTATGACGCACATGCGAAGCTACGAACGTAGAAAAGCTATTTATTTCCTTCCTGTATGTACTTTGTTTCATTTGACGTCTAATCCCGGCGGAAGTCAAGATAGTTAAATTCCTATGTACCCGAATCTTTTCTTATTCCCTAGTACACACTTAGTCGTACATTCATTGTATGTACACATAAACATTCATTGATTGAGTTGATCCCGAATCGCATCCCGATATATTTCAGAGGACCTGTGTATTTCTGACCTTTCTCGGGGTTTAACTATCCCTCTTTCTATATGCAGGATAATGTAAACGGTTCTGCGAAGGATGATTAGACTTCCGAATGGTCATTCTTGTAGAAGTGTTCTTCACTGGGGTTTTCGTGATATCCTATCGAAAATGTTCCCACATTACTTATTATAAAAGATACATTTCCGCCTGCTATTTTCCGTCGCTCTTAAAACAGATATAAGATGTTATTACTTTATAATTTCTTTTATTTTTCATTTATAAAAATATACGCCATTGTGTATTTTCATTAATTTATTGTGAAAAGGTAGTCCACATACATTCTCACCATTTTAATGTAAATCTTCTATTGAGTTCCATGATTGATTGATTGATTTGATTGATTGATTCCATGGCGCATATTTTATTCACTTATTTTTCGATATGCAAAATAACGTATTTAAAAAATATATTTACAGGATAGTACATATTTTATTATTTAGATTTATTTATTGTTTGTCATTATTTCATGCATGTAACATATACAATGAGTAATGACAAAACTTTTGTGTAATTGATTACTTTAAAAAAATATTTTATTCACCCCTCAATAAAAATCCCTTAACACGGCTTCTTTTGGATTTCTCGAATCCCTCGAGAGTTCATTTATATTCCTCGTGAATAAGCACACATTTCAGTAAATGACTTTTACTGCTTTTATGAAAGTGATATTTTATTTATCTTTCATCTCTCGTGTTTCAGATCGTAAAAAAGACGAAATAAATAATCATGACTTATGTCGCCTCGCAAATAAATGCTTTTTTGTTGTCATATTAAGGGGATATTCTCAAACTCAGAATTCGTTCCACCGGAGAGGTCACAAGTCTGTACACGCTTGATTTTTTCAAAGAATGTATTTTGGATATTTTTTTTTTAGAATATATAAAGAAAAAATATTTTTGTTTATTTTTTAACTCCTTACCTTTCAATTATTATTTTCTATCCACAATCATATAATTATATCGAAGAATAATATATTGTGGTTTCATACTAATATTACTAATATTTATGTTAAAAATGTAAAAGTAAAAACTTTTTGTTTTCAATGCAAAAACGGTGTTTTATGAAAGAAATCAATTCGTAAAATGTTACCTGGATTTAGAGAAAATTAAATTATTAAAGAAAATAATTGTTTTTTTTATTTAAGTGGTAAAAAACTAATGTTTTTTTATAATGATTTCATCATGTCTTACCACAAAGTAAATGCCGAAACAAAAAATATAATAGAGAAAATTATTTACAACATTTTGAGTGTGTCCAAATACTTCACAAAATCTGGATTATCTCCAATTACAGGAGTTATTTTCATATAATTTTTTGTCATCTCATCAAAGATGAAGAAGAATATGGGAGTCTGGGCATTTACGGGGCTAACGACTAAAAATGCCCAGTCTTCCATATTCTTCTTCATCTTTGATGAGATGTCAAAAAATAATAAATTATGTTGCGACTTGACGAATACTGGGCCTTAATGAGAAGACGGGATATTGATATGCAAATAATGTTTCCAAATGTAGATAATAATTACATTCTTCTCCTGATGGCGACGCGGTTGGTCCTTCTACAAGAATAATCGCGAGCTGGCTCCGGTCGTGCCTTTGAATCGAGTATGATCCAACATGATTAATAATCACTTTGACCCCTATAGTCAATGGCTATCGAAGTTAATCTGAATTATTTAGATTTTCGCAGGGGTTCAATCACCCGGGCCGGTGAACTCGGCATTCGTGTTGTTATTATCAGCACACACCGGCATACAGGCGAGAGTTTGTTTGTTAATCATTCATTATAAATTCTTAAAGTCATCAGTACGTCTCCGTCTGTCTCGAGAGACGAAGAATTATTGCCGTTTGAGTACAGTCGGTGATCACAATAGAACTATTATTTTATTTCAACAACAGTATAAGCTTGCTTTTTTGTTTGTTTTTACAGCGTCCTCTTCGTGTCAATAATTCCTAGGGCATTCAACTTCTTTTTTTTCTTTTTTTTTTTTAAAGAAAATTTACTTATTTGCTGTTACGTTACATTCCATCTCCCTTTGGAGTTTATTCCCCCATCTCCATACGTAACTTGACGGCAACACATTTTTGATTCGGAGAAATTGATACAATTGAAATATGAAAGCGTAGGCCTAAGCGTAGAATCATTGTAGTGGGGTGTTTGAGAATAAAAATGTTATAGAAAAATATTTTTTAAATATATATTTCTAGAACATCAATATAGGCGTAACGGGTTCGATGCCCACCTATTTCAAAGTGAATTCAATAAATATTTATTTTCAATTATTCTGGTTGCTTGTAATGTAGGTATGATTCACATCTGCCTTCACTTTCCTAACTATTCTACATACAGACAATCCTCCAAAATACAGGCTTTGCGGGTTATTTAAAAAAAAGGATTTGGATTGATTATTATTTATTCTTCTAACCTTACCGCATCCAATGGTGCATAGGCCACTGCATCGTATTGACGCATTGTTATCTTGATCGTTACTTACATGAAGGCAAGGTGATCACTCCTGCGCTTCAGGGACTAGTTTAGGGCAATATAAATAAATATTACAGTGTAAAATCACAAATATTTATTTTCGCTCCCTCCCCTCTGGGAATCAAACCCGGGCTCTCCAGCACAGTAGCTAAACACGCTTATCATTACACCCGAAGACAGATAATTATATACATTAATAATATTGATAATCATGTAAAATATACATTTAAAAATAGTTTTGCTAATGCTAGCATAAAAATGGAAGGTATTTTCAGTTTTTTTAAGTCAGTGGTAGGGTTAAGCTGGTCTCACTACACCCGTGTCGGGTTGGGGCGTTCACCGAGCGTGCTCTCGTAACTGGACAGCGTGTAATTATCGTTGAGAAATAGGCGTTTAAGCGACCCACCCGGGAAACGTATCGCGGGCCCGCGTTCGCATCTCTCCGCGGCCACATCCTTCAGGTGCTCTGCCATCGTTCGCGAGCCTTTCCTCGCCCCGGCCTTCTTCCTGCCTGCCGCAATAGCTATCCCGTGATAAACTGCCGGGACTCTATATTATAAGCCGCCCTCCTTCATTTCCCTTACTTATATTATGTTTAATGTTTATAGATCATTAATGGATTTTTGTTCCTTTTAATTAAAAAAAACACGTTTATTTTAATTTGTCTTGGGAAAAGGAGGGATATACTAGTGTGGGCTAATCGAGAACTTCTCAGCATTTTCTCATTGCTGGGAAGAAACCACGTAAAATTCCTCAGGATAGGCCGGACTGTTAATCGGTCGTCTAAAGTTGCATCTCAAATTATGTATTTTTTCTACGACTCAATTTTTTCGTATTTTAATTTACTAGATGGGAACGTTATTTTAGATTTTAATAGAATAACGAACCTTTAAAAAAATCTGATTGACACGCTGATTATTCCGACTCCTGACCTGACCACTTTCGAGTATTTGAAATACTTGATCATGCCTAGTTTTCCACGTTCTTCCTCTACTATTATTACCAACCACATTCCTCTCATAAATAAACAATAAACTTATCGTCTAGAAATACGTTTTTTTATATATATTCTTAGTTTTATTTTATTTAGCTGATATCGCTATCTCCTTTCAAGAACGTCATAAATCAAAAATCGTCAATTTTCAGTGTAGCATATTTTCGGAATGCCCAGAAAATGTACTATATCCCAGAAAAAGAGGCATATTTTTAACTTAATATTTACCCGCTACATGGCAGAAAGTGTTGTTTTTGCATTTTGAAGAAAAGGTATTGTTTAATTATTTTTTTAATTAAACTAAATATCTTTCAAATGGAGAAAAAATCTTCAGGTTTTACCTAAAAAGATCTGTTGCGTAGTAAAAAGTGCAATAAGTGGCTAGATATTTATTTTTAAAACATTGTATTATATTTTTAAACTTTAAAAACGGTCTCCTGAAAAATCAGGTATTTTGATTTATGACGTTCTTGAAAGGAGTGAGCGATATGTGATCATTTGTTCATAAATTTCCGTATTACTTTTTAAAACATTACAGAAAAAATCTCACCTTCCCTTCCCAAATATAGTTTTATTTTACCACATTATTTTAAGCATTGTATTTTTCAGTTAGTTAACCTCTAATTATTTTCAACTGAAGTCAAACATTCTCTTTCCAAGCAATAATGATTTGATGAAATAATCAGATCTACTCTAACCACAATTATTTAGTCACGGAAAATTATGTCTTGTATGATTATTCTACAATTGGTTTTGCCAAATATTCTGTACAATTATGTACAGTTAAATAATAAGAAGTAAAGAAATTTCTGTTTGATGATACTGTATTCGTTTTGTCCGCTAATACTTTATGAAAACAAATTTAATAATTTTGTAAATATGATTTAAAACGGCATATTTATGTATTTGGTAATTGCGTTTTATACACCCAACCGTCGCTTGGTATAATTTCAAATTACTATTGAAAAACATCGATGGTGAAGTATTTTAAGGGAACGTTTTTTATATTTTTTTAATGTTAGATGATTTAAGGAAATATATAAAAATTATTCTCCTTCTTCCTACCCTTATCTGCACTTAATGGTACATAGGGCACTGCATCGTTTTGACGCAGTGTTATCTTTATCGTTACTTACATGAAGGCAAGGTAATCACTCCTGCGCTCTCCGGTAATATAAAAAATATTAGAGTGTGAAATCACTAATATTTCACCCCCCCCCAAGGTATCGAACCCGGGACCTCCATCACAGAGCTAAGCATGCTAACCATAGCACCACGGAGGCGGAATTTTTTTTTTTTATATTGCGAATTAAAAAATAATTTTTATTTTGTGGAACACCCCTTATTACTGTTGAAAAATTCGAATAAATGTTACAAATTTTCAGTATGTCATATCTCTCTTTGATGTGACATTTTCCGCTTATTTCATAAACATGTCAAATAATGGAGTGTGTAGATATTTTTGCTCCCGAAAAACCGGCCAAATGTCATGCGTTGTTCGAAAAGTCGCATGCATGTTCGGTGACATTTGTTATTCTCATTTCAAATGTCATCACTAACGTCAAACACTGTTCGCTCTAAATTATTGAAGCACGTGTAAAACTTCGACATATGTCCTCACAATTGATCCGAAACGGAGCTCTGAATTTAGCCATAAATGTATCAGTACGTAACATATAGCTCACTCCTTTCAACAACGTCAAATATCAAAAATCGTAAATTTTTAGTTGTGCATGTTTTCGGAATGCCCAGAAAATGTACTCTATCCCAGCAAAAGCGGCATATTTTTATATTATTTTTTGACATCTCATAAAAGATTAAGAAGAATATGGAAGTCTGGGCGCTTACGGGGTTGACCACCGTCGTAGGCTGGTTTAAGTGATCACTTTACAAACGTGTAACATTCACCAATTCAACCCATTATTGTCAACCACACTACTCAAATTCTTGGAAGTTCTATATATATGAACCAATTTTGTAACATTGTGCATCCAGCGTCAACTTGATAGTGAATTACATGATGGCAAGGTGATCAGCCCTGCACTTTATGTACCAGTCCTAATTGATATTTTTTATGTAGATATAAGAATGAAAATCACTCCCATGTATATCTACATAGTAAATATCTAATAAATATGATTTATTTTGACTCTCTTGGGTATCGAACCCGGGATATCCAGCACGATAGCTAAACGCACTTACTGCGGAGGCGGACAAATCCCAGAATACAATAGTTTTGTTTTTTTTATATCAAGAGCATTGTTAACTTTGTGGTATAGTAATAAAACACTCTTATCATACATCGTTCACTTTGTGTAATACCACTTCATGACTGCCTGTTTAGAAATAAAAACTCCATCATCAGGTCAAATGTGGTATACATGTTACAATAGTAATTTTTATTTTACACTGGCTTGGATTCGATCCCAGACCTCGTGACCGCCAATACAACACTTCAAGAACTGCACTATGGTGACAGATATTTAATGAGAATAAGGCGAGCAGTAAATCAAAGAGATCGCTTTCAGCCGTACGGTTTTCTCTTGCAAAAGTTAAAATTTCCTAATTAAATTGTTCAACAAACATAGTAAAAAGTTGTCATTCGGTTTTGTGTAACCCCGTCCAATTAACCCTTTCGCTTGTTGCGCAGCAATAAAGCGGTCGACAAACAACTCTAATTTATTTTCACTTCACTATTTTCTTCCGGCCAAAAAAATAAACCGCACACAAAAGTTATTCAGCAAGGCGAAAATATACCCCTAAAAGTTTACTGCACCGGAGAAGGGGGTAATTCCTATTTTGTATTTCCGTCTTGGCGAATTAATTCTCCTCTGGCCAAATGTATTCCTTTGCCCCTCAGCGAACGGCAGACAAAAACGTAGACAGGAACTTCGGAACTGCGAGAATGGCGAAGTTTAGCTCTTGATCTTTTTGAGGAACCCTCTATGCTTTCTTTAACGTTTATTTTATTTATATCTTTACGCTACCTATGACTAAGGCAGTATTTATTTGGCAAAGAGAAATAGTTGACATTTTCAAAAAAGCGTCTACCCTCGTACAGCTCTTTCTATCATTTTGAAGATGTCTCCTTTTTTGTTTTCGTTGTGATGCGACGGTTTATATTATATCATTGTATGTTTATTATTCACGCATATTGGTTGTATACCATGAAACTGTTAATATCTTTATTTTGTCCATTATCAAGAGATTGCATTAAATTAAATCTTGTTAAAAATCGCCATAATAGAGTTTCATGTGTGACATACAGACATATGGTATGTTTTTTTATGTTGGTTACCGTACTAGAGGACCCGGGTAATTTTTTACCCTGGTCTCGTACCTGAAGCGGAGGGCTGATCACCTTACCTTTATGTGTTAACGATCAAGATAATACTGCATTTATATGATGCAGTGCTCTATGAATTATCGGGTGCAGATAAGGGTTTGATGAATATAAATATACATGTATATATATAAAAAAATTATATGCGTTCTCTTATTTAGAGTCGAGGCTCTAATTACTCTACGTTTTTATTGGTATTCTTTTTTGTTCATGGTTCTTCCAATTACGGAATACCCCACATATATAAGGAGCTTTTCAGATTTTATCGCCGTTCTATTGGAAGTTTATTGTGTACTTGGACTGACGGTCCTTGATGGACGGATTAGATATAAGTCCATTATTAGTGATGCGAAACCCCAACTAATTGGTCTGTATGAACATTGAGAACCGGTCTAGAAATTTACTCGACTAATATTTATTTTATGTTTATCAATAAAATGTATATATATATATAAAACTTTATAACTAAATTAATTTATGTATTAGTTGTTAAATCACACATAGATTTTTTGAGTCTACTAAGTTGTATTTTATTGTTTAAAAAAAACACATAAAAATTATTATTGTGACAATTGTTTCGCCTAGTTATGGCATTTTCAAACGAATGCCAACTAAATTAATATCGGGTTATGGTTCCGTGGTTAGTGTTACGGACTCTTGAGTCAGAGTTTCTCTGTTCGAACCCACTCTACCACAATTTGATATCTTTCTCTAATTATGAGCCACTTAGGGTCAAAGAAATTTTATGAAATTAAATTATTTTTGTAAATAATAAAAATACAAATATTTCCCTTTTTCTTTTTACTCGTATCCTTCTATATAAACATATATATATATATATTATTTCTATATATAATATATATAAACATGTTGCTCTATTTTTTTTTACTACGTTTTCCTAATGTTTTATTCTTCTTTTGTTGCAGGTAAGCTTCTTCAAAATATTACGGTGTAGAGAATGAATGTGTCGCTGCGTCGATTCGGTAAGGTGATTCATACTAACATTGACTAGTGCCTTGGCGTAGTTGGATAAACGCTGGCATCAATACAGACTCACAGATTTGGTTTTCACCCAATTGAGAAATTAATTAAATGAAAGTGTATTTGTACCTTATTTTTTTATAATGATTTTCCTTCAAGACGTGCCTACAAAATACTAATTTCTCTTGTTATACTTCTAAAAAGTATAAAAAAAGTTTCAAGCTCTTGGCTATAAATTTATTTTTCCTTGGATGTCGTTTACGTAATATTATGGACCAAGGCTGTATTTAAGATAAAATATACCCCCATAACTCACCGCTTAAATTCATAATTAAAAGCTTTTTTATTAATTAGTGGTATAAAAGTTAAGTTTTTTATCATAAAAAATATCTCCACCCTTTTGCCCTTGTACCTATTTCTCGTTTTCTGAAATTGAAGTTTTTACGTTATCTTTTGTTAGTGGCCTTTACTTCTAATAGCCGCCATTGTACACATCTCACACTGATCACGTTTCGACGTTTTCCAACACTCCAACACAATAAATCCTTAAATTGTGGCATTCTTCAGAGCTTGAAAGACTTTTGTGGATCAAGGTTTTGTATTGTGCTCGTCACTTTTTGTTCGGCAATTTGTTAACAGCGTGAAGCTGGCTTCACATATCACGCATTCAGATCTCTTCTTCTTCTCTGTCGGGCGTCTCTCTACTGCTGGATATAGGCCTCTTCTATTTTTTCCTATTTGTGCTAAAATATCGGGATACAATTTTATATTGTTTCACATTTTCAATAAATTTCGCAACTAAGTTAAAAAAAAAATGCTTAGCAAGAGTAAATCTGTCTAGATCTAGGAAGCCTAGATGCTTCTGTATCAGATCTGGGCATGCGGTGGGACAGCTTTCAATAATATTTGTGCTAAAATTTACATACAAACCTCTCTCGATAAAAATTTCAAAGGAAATGCAAGGACTTTGTACTCAATAAGTAGTGTTCTTATGAATACCCTTCTTTCAAAAGATTTTTTTTCAATGAATAAATCAGAGCTGTGGAGTCGGAAAAAAACCACGACTCCCACTCCGACTCCGATTCCTATATTTACCAACATCACGACTCCGACTCAAAAAAGCTCAATTTTATCAGGTTGTTTCCTACCTTTGCATGTAGCTATTTTTTTGCCACTACAAAGGAAACGTACCTCTGATCCCTGCTATTATAAAAATTAATAGAGAAATTGAGAGAATTTTGTTTATATAACGCAATGATATCAACACGTGGACGTGACCAATGCAGAACGACGACTGGCAAAAAAATACGCGCAAATTGCGTGCAAACAAAACGTGAAACAAATAATCCTTTTCTTTTGGCTTGGGAAAAAAGGAGACAAACACATTTAAATAAACTTCATGCATTAATGGAATTTTGTTGATTCACCATATCAGCGCGATGTGCGCCTGCAAGTTTTATTTTCTTGCACAATACACATTCATTATTATAATTTTTTTAAATTTATTTTAAATTTTAACAAAAAAGTAGTCGGAGTCGCTCATTTTTTACGATTTCTTCCGACTCCGACTCCACAGCCCTGGAATAAATTCCTTATTAAATGTAAAATATTTTTTTATTGACTGTTCCTGTTATTGAATAAAGGTCTAAAATTATAATTACGGCGTACTAGAATTTGCAAACAGATTTCGCTCCCAAGCTTTTTTAATATCGTTTTAATGTGTATATTTGACTCTGACTTATAAATTACCAATTAATAATATCGGATTTAAAGTTTTGAAGAACAGTTTTTCCGCGTCCATGCGCTTGTAAAGTTATCGTTCTCGTGTACGATTTCCGCTCGTGAGTCCTGTTAACCTCGAGTGTCCTTATACGCTCCACGGTGACCCAAATACTCCACCGCGTAAATTCTACACCGCGCTAAAGTGGCTCGCCCGTGGGCTAAAGTGGGTTAAACATTCCTCCCGGAAATCTGTAAGTAGCCTCTCTGCACCGAACGTAGTACCTAGCTGCACCGGCCGGCGTTGACGCGGCGCGAGGAAAATCTAACGGTAACCGCCACAAAATTTACATAAAGTTGTTTTGATCCGAGGAAAATGTTATAGGAAATCGATCGGGGACAGTCTGTCTGTACCGCGGTTTGCGCGGGCGGAATAAATATATGTCGTAGCGGATGCTTTGACAATGCACGCCCCCGCGGTCGCTCAGTGCCGACTGCGACTGGTGACTGAAGCGAGTGCAAAAATCTCCATAACAAGATGTTTTTGTTTTGTTTATATGGTGGGACAAACGATTAACGCTTAGATGGTCGGCTGGAGTGTCCCTTGGAGATAAAATAAAGAATTCGCGCAAAATAATTGATAACAGAAAATTATAAGGCAGAGGAAAGGCAATTGACATGGTATGGGGACATATAACGTAGAGAACCTGAACATTCATATTGTGAACCAGGCGATCGGCATGGATCATCCTCGAAAGACATCTAGAGGAAGACCAAAAAAAATATGAATGCTACAGAAAGATAACACGATTCGAAGGCATGACCTAGGTGACGTTGTATATGATAGAAGAACCTACAACCTGATGACGAGGACAGCTGACCCTAACAGTCTAACAAGACGATAAGTTGAAATGGAGGAAGGAAGAATAATAAGGTGGGGCATACGATTATAACTTTGATTCCGGTATTTCAGGATAACTTTGAGATAATACTCCCTAGGTAAAATATATCCAGCAGTTGTGGTATAAACAGTATAGCTCGACTCCTTCGAACAACTAACAATTTAAGGTATTTTGAGTTAACGACTCACCTACACCACATACTATATATTGACGTAGTTCGAAAGTGCACAAGGTTCCAACTGCATTAGTTATTTATCACAATTCTGTCAACAAGGTCTCAACTGCACATGGTACCTTGTTGTTCCAACTTCAAAATATTCCGTACATATTCGTCAGTAACTTAGGTAGGTTTTGTCTATTTTATTTACACGATTTTTTTTTTAAATATTACAATGTTTTCTATAAGTGAGGGCCAAAATCACTCGCAAACAAACAAGAAGTAGCTTATAAATTATTGCAAATAAAAACCTGCATTTACTTGTGTTAACTTCAATTCAATTTTTGTATTCATAAATAACATACCCATTTCAAACTACAATTGAAAGCGCATACATTAACAAAAAATCCAAAATAACCAAGAATACTCTTGTTAAAGATGCAGAAGAATCCCGCTTCGGAATATCCCTCCAGACACATGGAACAGATCAATATCCAGCGTGATAGCTTAAAAATCTTAGTAAGAAAAACGTGTTATGTTCATGTTTTTCTTACTCAGATTTTTAATGACTATACCACACGAAACCTACCTTCTCTATTTACTGCTTCACATAACTGCTTCGTGGTTTTCCACTTCCTTTTTCCTGTATTAATGTAATGAATCTTCCCTCTTCTGTTTTTAATGAGGTTATTTTTTTCTTTCACTGTTTTCAATATCGAATCACCATCCAGCTAACGAATTCGTTACCTGGCTCGCTCTTTATTTTTCTGGTCGAGCGAATTTTCTTTATAATTATTAATCGTGCAGATAAATATAGATATTTAACACAATGTCATAGGATCGGATATTATATCAACTGCAAATTATCCATTGTTGTCTGTATTATTACTCTATTACGTCTGAATACAGTAATTTAATGTATTCATAAAATATTAGCATCCCACTCGCTGAGCACGTGTAGTTATGAAGATTGAGGATGACGCGAGGATCAATAATGTATTATACATATCGCTCACTCCTTTCAAGAACGTCATAAATCAAAATACTTGATTTCTCAGGAGAACGATTTTAAAGTTTAAAAATATAACACAATGTATTCAAAATAAATATCAAGCCACTTATTGAACTTTTTACTGTGTAACAAATCTTTTTAGGTAAAACCTGAAGGTTTTTTCTACATTTGAAAAATTTTTAATTTATTTATAAAAATAATTAAACATTACATTTTCTTCAAAATGCAAAAACAACATTTTCTGCCCTGTAGCGGGTAAATATTAAGTTAAAAATATGCCTCTTTTGCTGGGATATAGTACATTTTCTGGGCATTCTGAAAACATGCACAACTGAAAATTGACGATTTTTGATTTATGACGTTCTTGAAAGGAGTGAGCGATATATCTTGTATACAAACATTTATACAACTTAGCATATAAGGGTTATTCTATGCCTGTATAATAATGATATCAATATGTAAGTACATTATATAAGTAATGACTCTGCGTTTAAAAGATATATAATATATACGTTTGAGTTTCATTTAATATAATAATTTATATTGTCGTCCATTTTTATTTGCATTTTCATAAATATGTCATTTTATGATTTCAATTTTTCGTACAGCCTTATGGAAACCATTTTTTTATTATAGCTTTAAGGGCGTGAGAAGCCACACGTATGACCGCGCACATATGTAACTCCTTTTATCTCAATAACTCTTTCCTTTTCAAAACCATATATTTATTTTTAAGAAAAACATAATTTTTCGATGCAATAACGGTGTTGTAAGCAAATAAAATTCAATTGCGTTAAATGTTACATGGGTTTAAAGAAAATGATGTTACGGGCTATTGATTATCCCGCCTTTTAACCCCTATCTGTACCCAATAATACATAGGGCACTTGAAATAAAAGCGATGGCGGTAGCGAACTCGCTGTATTAAACTCTTGCGCTTCTATGAATGTTTATACCGTATATAATAAGGAGCATATTTTTGAATTTGCATATTTAAATGTATAAATCTCTGCCTTACACGAAAACAATATTACGCAGTACCAGTTCACGAAAAGATATATTAAGCTTTTTTTAAACTTTATAAAACTAAACAACTTTGTTTTAACCACTTTTTATTATAATTACACTTTAACCTACCGGTTTAAATAAGAACCTTGTCATCATCAGGGTTTATTAAATTCTAAAACATTAAATACTCATAATTAATTACATTCCCTCGCCAAAAACTTCCACACACTCCGTAAAAAATCTTAGATGTTATTTTTATTATGCATTGCGTAGCAACCCGAAATAACAACTAATGGAATCACCCAATAACAGCATGAAGCCGCGCGCTCATACATAAAGTGGAGCACACACACAAAAACCTACTGTGCGGAATTTTTAGGAACAGAAATTGGAAAAATATCAAAAATAGGACTGTTACTTAAATTTAATTGATTATTAATAAAAAAAATTCAATTCAAGTTTGGGGAATTAAATTTCAACGAATTTAGGAACAAACTCCATATTGCAGATCTCGAATCCGCCAATTGCTCGGGGTTTCGAGTTGTAATAGTTTATGGGAAACATTTAAATTAGAACCCTCGCTTTAATGCCGTTTTCCTTTATTGATCGATGACCCGTTTGTGCGTCAGAGCCCCTCTCCCAACCACCACTGCAATAAGATAATGACGTGCTGGAACAAAAGCATTTATATACGGCCAATTTGTGCGACGCAATTTTTATATCAAGCGATGTAGAAGTTTTCGTTCGACTGATATCTAACATTGCAAGGCCTTTAATACAATATTTAATACTTAAATAAAATATATCGTTTGTCAACTAATTTTCTTTCTTATTATTTTTTGACATCTCATCAAAGATGAAGAAGAATATGGAAGTCTGGGCATTTACGGGGCTGACGACCGATAGTGAATTGAACGGATAATTTGGAGATAATCCAGATTTTGTGAAGAAGTATTTGGACACACTCAATTTATATTGGGCGGTATTCGCAATTCCTGTTAAAAATTGACCTATCAACGCAAAGTTTGTTCTTAAATCTGGATTATTTGTTCTTAAATCTGGATTAATAAATAAATAAATTCATATGTTCACAAATATGAATTTATTTATTTATTAATACGTGTTTCAAGTAATCTATTGTCCGCCTCCGTAGTGCAATGGTCAGCACGCTCGGCTACCGTTCTGGAGGTCCCGGGTTCGATTCCCAAGGGGGGTAAAATAAATTTGAGTGATTTTTCACTGTAATATTTATTCAATATTACCATGGACTGGTACCTGAAGCGGAGGGCTGATCACCTTTCCTTCATGTGTAAACGATCAAGATAACACTGCGTTTATATGACACAGTGCCCTATGCACCATTGGGGTGCGGATAAGAGTTTTATATAAATAAACTTTTTTCCCGATAGAATTCATTGTTCACGATATGACTAATGCTGATTTAAAAATATATTTTCACTGCAGAAAAATGACGGCATCTATTTGTTGAGAAATCGATTTGATGTGTGTTAACTTGCGATATTGTAGTACGGTAAGAGAAAATTCGCCAATTTCGCCAACTGACATCAATGAGGTAAAAATCTTGTCAATATTGAACCGGAAGATCAGGAACAGTCGACCGACGGTCGTTAAGCTTCGTATTTGTCATTGCGTTTATAGCAATTTGGCTATTTATTTTCTCTTTTCCTATTAGCGCATTCTCGCGAAATATGGCGGCAGATTGAGTACTACAAGAGATCCGCGAGTCCCATATATTTGTATTAAAATTTAGTATACCTAATTAGAGCTTCCCTATTAATCACGTGATTCAATATTTTCAAGTATTATTACTTGTGATATGACCACGGCACTAAGTACCCTAGCAAAGTCAAGGTTTTCATTTTTGTCTCCCTTATTTACATTGGAAAAAATCAGTTTATTTCTTTAAATATTATACAGCGGTTACATTTTTGCGGATTCACTGATGCGGATATTCTAAATTTAGAATCTAAATAATCGGATCTTACCCACCTCTAATTCAAACAGTACTTTGTGGTATGCATTTAAAATAAATATTTAGCACTGTCGATAAAATTAAGAAAGGTTGTGTTGAGATGGTTTGGACATGTAGACCGAATGGGTGAGGAAAGAACGGTAAAACAAATTTATGAGGCGAAAGTAACTGGAAAAAGGAGCAGAGGAAGACCGAGAAAAACTTGGCACTATCAGGTATGCCAAACACTTGAAAGCGGTCAGGTTAGGAGTCGAAACAATCGGCAGGTATGTATGAGGAGATGCATGAACGTGGAAGAGGCGAAGAATGTTTGCAAAGACAGAGTGGTGTGGCGTTCTATTCTCTCTGCCTACCCCTGCGGGGAAGCGGCGAGATGGTTAGTTAGTTAATTTGATAAAATATGTGAAAGAATATTTCGGGCAATTTTGATAAAAATGGTAAAAATGATTTATTTTTCTCTTATTCTAACTCTATATGTTGTACATGATTAACTAACTAACTAACTATCACGCCGCTTCCCCGCAGGGGTAGGCTGAGAGAATAGACCGCCACACCACGCTGTCTTTGCAAACATTTCATGCATGCGTTGTACATGCTTTTTTTAAAATATTTTTTTGTAGTTTACGCATAAAATAAATAAAAACAATTTTGAATAGTTAGAAATCCATTTTTGGGATTATTAAAAAAAATTAACACTTGTATGATACCACTTATTTTAAATTTTCTAAATCCAAATATATTATTGATACAGTTCTTTACTCAAGCAGAACTACAGCGTATTTCAATCACCTTGTGCATAAATAACACCCAGCACAAAACGGTCGGTTGATAAAAAGAAGTACTGACATTTGAATTCACATCCGCGAGGAGTTTAAAATAATATTTTTGGAAATTCGGAACTGGCACGAAACCGGGTGAAAGCTTTTGTAAATTGTCCAATTTTATATACAAACATTGGTATTTCGTGCGGATACATAATTCGATGAAAATGTCCCAATTTTAATAATTTGTCACGATCGCGATACGAAATACCAGAGAAGGTATGATGGTAGGATGATTGTATGTGCCATACATACCATGGTTTTGAGATACATTTTTTTTCATTTTCAGTTACACTTTTTTCAAATTCTACGACCCCTTTATTTTGTCAACGTTTAAAATGTAGGATTTTTATAATCAAATTATTTATAATAGAAATTCGTTAATTTTAGATTTTGTCTCATGTACAAGTGATTAAAATACGGAAATTAAAAATCAGATAATTTCTGTGATTTTATTCCTGATCAAAGCCATGCTGAATTTGGGCATCTTTGATCTCCCTTGTCTTTTGAACATTATTTCAAAGTCAACCCTAATAAACGCCTCGCTGCTCACTCTTAGGGTCATCAGACAAGTCAGATTCGTCAGGAATCGAAAATATTATAACTTGGTAAGTCTTCAAACGAGTCTTCGATATCATCAGGAAACTCCCTTAGAGTTGCTCTTTATATACCTGTTCTAGTAATATTGTAATTAAATTAAATTTAAAAAAAGGCAGGCGCTGTGGCGTAGTTGGGTAAACGCTCGACTGCGAAGCTGGCGTCGCGGGTTCGATTCCCGCCAATTGCAAAATGAATTAAAGAAAGATTTATTTTCAATTGCTCTGGGTGTTTGTGATGTGTTTTTCACATTTACCTTCCCTATCCTTACTATCCTACTTGCAGACAACCATCTAAAATAGACGCTTTGCGGGTTATTCCTTTAAAAGAAAAAAATTAAACAAATCTCTTTAATATTGGTTGTCGATCGCTGGATTAAAAAAACCTCGTATCTTTCGAGAAGGCTGTATACTCAATTAACCCCAATGACTTTGTTTTGTGAACAATTTGAAATAAGGAAAGAATGCAACACTAAGGTAAGTACAATCGTATAAAATTAAGAAAGGTGTGTTGAGATGGTTTGGATGTGTGGAATGAATGAATGAGGAAAGAACGGTAAAACAAAGTTATGAAGCTAATGTAGTTGGAAAAAGTACAACAGGAAGACCGAGAAAATTTTTGCATGATCAGGTAGGTATGTCTAATACTTGAAAGTAGTCAGGTCAAGAGTCGTAATCATCGGCGGGTATGTATGAGGAGATGCATGAATGTGGAAGAGGCGAAGAATGTTTGCAAAGACAGAGTGGTGTAGAGTTCTATTATTTCTGCCTACCCCTACGGGGAAGCAGCGTTGTGGTTAGTTAGAGTTATATTGTTATTGAATATCTCTTTTAATATTGGTTGACAATCGCTGGATTCAGGTAACCTTGTATCTTTCGAGTACTCAGTTTACTTCAGGAATATTGTTTTCGAACCTTTGTATCGTTGTCTCTTTATCAAGGTTACATTCGCTGGCATTTTTTATTTCAAGAAAGGACAAAAGGAAACCTTAACAAAAGTACTACGTTATCAAAACGTTAACTTCCGCATTGAATCCCAACCCTGGGTATCACGCTTCCCCAATATTTATTGTAGAATGTCCCAAATGGTATATCATTAACCTTGCATGACCCACGAATGAACAATATTCCCTCAATATCTTTTGTAAGGCTTCTTATTTTTCGGCAGAATAATTGTCACATGGGCGACTTCCGAGAGTAGTCGTTTATCTTTACAAAGTATTTACTGAAGAAAAAAAGTATTCTCGTAAATATTTACCATTCAGTAAACACATGACACGATCAATGTTGCCTCGTGCAATAATCGAAATTCTAAATACCTTCAAATTTTTAATTTGTAATATTTTTTATCCAATATCCTATTTTACAACACCATGGAAATATAATAATCTAATCAAAGGGTGTCTCGAATCAGAACGTTATGAAAAAACTTTTTTTGTATTTTTTTAGAAGGTTAATGAATTACTGTATTCAATTTTGGAGTTTAGTTTAATGTACATTTAAGGAATATGAAAAAATAGTTACATAATGAAAAGACAGATTTCTAAGCCTATTTTATGGGCGTCTTGTCGCTGCAGTCTTCAATCGGCGGAAAAGCTCCACCTCGTAATTTTTGACAGAAGCATAACACTAAAGAAGGATAAATCAATCATATTTTTTCTTCTGGGTAATCTAAAAAAAGCTAGAAAAAAAATAGATATTTTTTGGTTGGTTTAAAAACAGGTTAATTTTTAAAGAAAAATAAAGTTCTTCTACTTCAAATATAGTTTTTTTTAAACAAATATATCGTGTCTCTCTAAAGGGCGTTAGAGCTACAGATGTTCAATACAAAAATCAAAGTGTTGATCAGTGTATCGCCTCAGTGTGTCCGTCGATGGTTGATTTCGCTGGAAAGGACAAGGTAGAAAGTGAATTAATTGAAGTCCAGGTGTAGTCATTTTATTGTAAAATCTTTATACTGTAAATTGTTATTGTATCTATTGTATGTAATGTATAAAATCTAATAATTCAAAAAAAAATGTATTAACATGTTAGTATTTCGGCTCAACACAGGCCATGCCTAAAGAGCTGTGATACATATAGTAAAAAATGTATCTATGAAACAAATATATCGTAGTCGTACAGGAGAAAGTGACCAACTAACAAAACGTAAAATGTTCAGAAGGGCCATTGAAGTCACTTTTGCTTGGCAAGAAAATAAACATTAATGCAGTAGTTAGTCATTTTTAACATGTCAATATATTGTACTTCCAAGTTTAAAATCCTTTTGGATTCTTTCAGGGCAATATTAAGCTAGTAAGATATCAACTAGTCAATAATCTCGTTTTTGTAAAAGTATGCACTTGGTCACTTTCTCCTGTATTACTACGATATATCTAAGAAATAAATAAAAAAATAAGGTATCCCCAAACCACTGAAGCGATTTACATACACTCGTTCGTAGATGTGTGTATCAAATATCTACATATCGTGGTTGTCTGTATGCAACACTCGTAAAAGCGTCCGAAGCCCTCTTTGTTTGATTTATATAATACGATTGCGGAATAAAAAGCGCGCGTGGCTCTTGTGCCAATTGATTAACGAACCACCGAATCCTGTCACAATCATCGGTCATTTGTTGTCCGGCGGGTATCTCGACAGTATGTTAGTGTATACTCTCAGCCAGGGTTAGTTATGAATGTTGTGCATTAAATATATTCAGTAAACAAACTCAAACCTCGACAACTCATATCAATATTTTTTTAAACATTAAAAAGGAACTTTAAAAAATTAAACCAGTTTCAAGGTATTTCCCCTTTTAAAACTCTCCTTATCATTCATCGTTCACTTTGTGTAATACTATTTTAATAAACATATATTACCACAAAGTTACCAACGCTTTTAACATATAATATGTTTCCCCTTTTTGCTAAGAACAAATGCAATTAATATAATACTTGTTACTGGGATGAGATTTGGCAAGAATTTTTATAAAAAAAAACTTTTATTTACATACAAAATTTTGAGTGTGTCCAAATACTTGTTCACAAATCTGGATTATATCCAATTAGGAGTTATTTTTATATTATTTTTTAATTGAAAATATTACTTAAACCAGCCTATGACGGTCGTAAGCCCTGTAAATTCCCAGACTTTTATAATCTTCTTCATTAATATTTTTGACTTATATTAACACATATTCTATAAAGGGTCGCAAGTAGACATGGGCGATCGAATTTAAAAAAAAAACTATTAAATACATAACGACTTCTCTCAAATATGTCGTTACTTCATTCGGTTTTTGAACCCCATAATTCAAAGCTAATCACACTAATCAAAGGACAAATTTAGTTGCACATTGCGTTTTTCTAACTCCTAATATATTTTATTATTTGACATCTAAAGTTTAAGCTCTTAATAAATATAAACCGAGAAAAGTTACGAACACCATCCTAATCGGGTAAACGAAAATGTAACAGTCACCCATTAGACATCCCTGTAGCTCCGAGTTATTTATTTATCCATGTGTTAATAAGTTATAGGTAATAATGAAAATGAATATTTTATTTCTTTACTTTATTTTTGTGAAATGTTAGTGAAATGCGTGTGGAACTATATAAATAAAATTCACCCTTGAACTCTTACAAAAATAAAACTATTGACATTCGAATGTATCCATAATTGTAAGGAATCCTCATTTAGATGGCCACCACTGTATTTTCTATAAATAAAACACGATTTTATGACGTCACAAAGAGTATCAATTTAATCATATAATTGACATTTGATCGAGTACCTTACATAACGTAGGTATGCGGGTACCGGCAGTATTCTGAATTAATAACACGTGTTATTCCGAAACTGAACCGATGAGGTAAATCACGTTTGACGTAAGCAAAGCACCGTGATCGAGGGTGGTTTTCAATGGAAAGATAACGCTTCTATTTTTACCAATGTCGTTAAAAATAAAGGTTTTTTTTTTGTTTTTCGTTTTTGTTTTTTGTTTTATTGATATTATTTTATTTTACAAAATACATATAGTAGTCATACAGGAGAAAGTGACCAAGTGCATTTCTTACAAAAACGTGATCATTGACTATTTTATATCTGACTGGCTTAATATTGCCCTGAAAAAAATTCCAAAGGATTTTAAACTTAGAAATATAATATATTGACTTGTTAAAAATGACTAACTGCATTGATTTATTTTGTTGCCAAGCAAAAGTGACTTAAATGGCCCTCCTGAACAATTTGCATTTTATTAGTTAGTCTTTTTCTCCTGTACGACTACGATATTTAAATGTACAAAATAGTTGTTAAATATACAAAATATTGAAAATATAACGTCTCAACCTCTCTAATAAAGTAGATACTTGTGTTTAGAGAGGGAGTTCGTTTTACATTTTTTTTATAAACAAAGCAAATGATAACAAAGTATATTAAATGAATACAAAAATTATTCCTCGGTATGGAGTTTAGGTTTAGAAGTATAATTAAAATTTTCTGCTTTCGCGTCATTGGAGTATTATTTTTCTATTGGAGTATTATTTTTCCTGAAGCCGGTAAACAAATAATTGAATCGTCCACTTGCAAACCACGTTATGCTAAAAAATTAAGTTTTTTTAGTCAATGGCTCCAATCGGTAGAAAATTAAAAATGTTAACGTCCATATTTAACATAACCTGCCAAAACTCGTTGAGTTAGGAATAAAATGGAATAGAAAAATCAATACTCTTGCAAAACTCGCTCTTGCAAAACAGCTGAAATCGGTAGGAGATTTAATTTTCTACCGATTACCGCCATTGGCTAAAAACCTTAAATTTTTTAACATAACGGGGTTTGCATGTGGACTTCTCAATAGTAATATCTATTCGATTTCAGCTTTAATTAATATATTTTTCGCGTTAAGTACTAGTGAAGTTGGTGACACGTTTCCGAACCAATTAATTTACAAGAGTAAACATCGTAACATCGACAACCCCCACATATCGTCATATTTCTGACTTATGGTATTGATTTTTTTTATTCAGTAAAGACGCAAAAGCTTACCATGAACTTTATATTGATTCTGGTATTAGCTAGATAAAATTATTCATAGATATTCCTAATCTAGGGGTTTTTTCATTTCTTCGTTACAATTATTTGAAAGTTGCATTTGACTACGCGTTTTTGTTTTTTTCATAGTTGATCTTGATAATGATTTTGAATAGTTGAAATACAGGTCGTTTAATATAATATGAATATCAATCGTCGCCGCACTAAATTCGCCTCTTCCACGTTCATGCATCTCCTCATACATACCCGCCGATTGTTACGACTCCTAACCTGACCACTTTCAAGTGTTTGACATACCTGATCGTGCCATGTTTTTCTCAGTCTTCCTCTGCTCTGTTTTGAATGTTTGCAAAGACAGAGTGGTGTGGCGTTCTATTCTCTCTGCCTACCCCTGCGGGGAAGCGGCGTGATGGTTAGTTAGTTAGTTAGCCGCACTAAATTTGGCAAGCGTGCCTTTGCTGTTACGGGACCGATAGCGTGGAATGCTCTTTCACCAGTAGTTATAAATAGTGAGAGTGAGATGATCTTTAGAAAAAAAAACTTTTTTGTTTACTAAATCATTTCCACTGAGCTCTTTTCCCCAATTCGCTAACAGTAAGCGCCCTTGAGGTAGTATTTTACAAAAATGATGCTGTATAAATTTTCTTATTTATTTTTATTATTGCCCAAAGTCCTGTACACTGTTATACACAGACGTAGGAATGCACGTCGGTAATTGAAGAGTTTGACACGCACGCATCCCTAATGGGTAAATATCTCTATACTTCGCTTAAGATAATTTCTTTATACTATACGTACATGTGATAAAATAGAGCACAGCAAATTGTTTGCCGTATAATGTTGCTCGGACGCATTATTATCTATTTACCTTGAATTACTATGTGGAAGGAAAAAACCGTCACGCTCGACTAGGACAATTATTGTTGACCATACACTTCTTGTTGCCGGAGCCTTTTTTGTCACGTCCAAATATTCCCACTCGGGCATTGAAGACAGTCCGCCAGCGTATTTACGAGTAACTTATTTTATTATATAAATCTGCTCGTCTTGGCTGTTGACTTTTCTTACTGTTGCTTCTCTCCTGCTCTGCTGGCTGATCGACGTGTAAATAAAGTAATAAACTCACAAATAAAAAATTCTTTTTTTTTCTCAATGATAATGTAAAGATCCAAAGGACATGTCACTAAACATTAATTATAAATTATATGTAGCTTTGAAGATTCCGTATGGTGTTATGTGTAAGTATATTTTTTGTTAGAGAAATAATTATAAATATAATATAAATATAGGTAGGATAGTAAGGATAGGAAAGGTAAAGGTGATTAACACATCACGAACACCCAGACCGATTGAGAATAAATATTTATTGTAAAACAAATATTATCATATCGCAGTTTGTTCAACTCGCATCCTTCACTTATTTATATTTATTTTGTTACTACGTTGTCCTAATGTTTTTGTTTTCTTTTTTTGTTGCAGGTAAGCTTCTTCAAAATATAACGGTGTAGAAAATGAATGTGTCGCTGCGTCGATTCGGTAAGGTAATTCATACTTACATTGACTAGTGCCATGGCGTAGTTGGATAAACGCTGGCTTCAAAACTGGGTTTCGTTTTCACCCTATTGAAAAATGAATCAAATTAAGGTATAATTTTTGCTCCAATTTTTCATATTATAATTTTCCGTCAAGACATGCCTGCAATATACTTATTTCTCAGGTTATGATTTATTTCTCATTATATTTACTCTAAAGAGGTGAAATAAAGTAATGTGTGAGTGTCATTTGTTCGTTGAAATACATAGAACATATACAAATGATGTAAAACACAAAACACAATTATTTTTTTAAACCTTTAAGCCTTGTTAGGGTGAAGAAATTTCCTCTTTATGGTTTATATTTTGTGTACTGTCCACGTTCCATGTTAAGCCCACTAGAGCGTATGTATGCTAAATAAAATACCTTCCTCGGGTGCTTCGATACAAGTGGCTAGAAATCTCAATGATCCAACAAAAGATAGTTTTATTTATCTTAAAGCATACAAAACACGATTATTTTTTTAAACCTTTAAGCCTTGTTAGGGTTAAGAAATTTCCTCTTTATGGTTTATATTTTGTGTACTGTCCACGTTCCATGTTAAGCCCACTAGAGCGTATGTATGCTAAATAAAATATCTTCCTCGGGTGCTTCGATACAAGTGGCTAGAAATCTCAATGATCCAACAAAATATAGTTTTATTTATCTTAAATCATACAAAACACGATTATTTTTTAAACTTAGAGCCTTGTCGGGGTGAAGAAATTTCCTCTTTACGATTTATACTTTGTGTACACATTCGATGTTAAAGCCCACTAGAATGTACGTATGCTAAATAAAATATCTTCCCCAGGTGCCTCGATACAAATGGCCAGAAATCTCCATGATCCAACAAAAGATAGTTTTTGTCCCAACGTGATTGTACACAGCTAAAATGTGTTGATTAATGATCCGGCGTGCTGTATCATTGTTTGCTCAGGGACCGTGTTCGCTGACGCTCAATCCGCCGAGTTTTTATTTCTTTTACCTACGCTACACAGGGAAAATTAATAAATATCACACATCTGTGTTTCACCACGTCGTAACTAGAATGTACATTCTCCACGCGATCTGCTAAATTATAAAAATAAAAACATGTATGCGCCAAAAAGTAACGCGCATTTTCGTTTATGTGAATATTATTTTCGTTATTTTTCTATTTGATATTTTGAAAACAGAAAGAAATGATTTTTTAACCTTTCACTAACTTTACTACTTGTAGTAAAGTTTAAATTATTTACTATAACTGTGTTAGTTGTATAATTTTATTTATTTAAACATATAAGTTACATATATAATATTCCCGATGAGTTAATTCCATTACTTATTTTGGGACATGGGATTAAGGTTACAAGGGAAAAACAAATAAAAAAGTAACATATAATAAAACACAGGGTAAAATGAAAAATATACAGCAATAAAAGGTACAGTAAATAGGCATATAATAATAATAATAATAAACATGTTATGAAACATGTTTAAGGGAAAAAAATGAGAAAATATAACTGATCACTAACACAAATATCTTTCCATAAAGTATTTTTTCAGTTCATTTGTTTTGGATCCCTACCTGAGTTCTATTTTATATATGTCAGATAGCTGGTTAATTTGGGTATAGGCAACATATTATTATTATGTTATTATTTTATATATTTATATATTTTATATTTTGAAGTTACGATAATTTAAAAAAATTAATATGAATATTATAATTCAATTATGGTGCTAAAAAAAAACGATACTTTTTTTCCGTTTAACACGTGGTGTTAGATATTAAACAGTGATAATGCGACTCCCTGTTTAGACGCATTGTGTATACAATTTCCAACATGTTCATGTCCACTCTTGTCGGATCTAATCCCGCGGATGATTTGCAAATTACCAGCGCTACACCGTCTCGTATCGCCTTACCTCGACACGGCCGAGGGCCGAGAGCCGAGAGCCGAGCCCTGCGTGCTACCTTCCTGCCTCGGCAGATCTGGGTTCTGGTAACGCCGTGGGTGGGTAAACATTCGACATTAACCCTTTACGGTCCGTCTGATTCCTCTGCACGGTTTAATCAGTTTTAAGGTTTGTTTAAAGCGAGTCATTCATCACTTGGTGAAATCACCACAAACCGAATGACCATGTTTGATTGAATATCAAAAGTAAAATGGCTCTTAAAATAAAATTAAAATAAAAACATTGCTGAAGGGGAACTCGCAAACTTTAAATGCAGGACGCGAACGGCCGCTCTAAATATCGGATGGGTTTTCGTCCGCAATCAAAACATTATATATTGCAATTTGACTTTTTTTAAACATATGTTTATATTATGACTCTTTTTTCTTTCAAAACCGTATATTTATTTCGAAGAAAATTTTACCTTTTCAATACGAAAACGGTATTTTAAGCAATGAATTAAATTATGACAAATAAGAATGATAAAGAGAGTGTTAATTTTACCTAGGTTTAAACAAAATTAAGCTGCGATTTATCGTATATTGGGCCGTAATCAAACCTGAGATCAAACACAATTTCATTATCAGGTAGGTGATTTAATTTTATGTAAATACTTATTACTATAGATAGATGTCACTTAGTAAAAAAATATTGTAAATATTTAGGTACACGAGTACTGTTCAAGTCACAGGTTTCCAAACTTTTAGTCTGGCACCCCCCTATCGAAATTTCCCTTCATAGAAAATGGGGAGAAATAAAAAATACAATGCTTACTTCTTAACCTCCTGCGATGTTGATTCCCAGCTTTCAAACTATCTCTTTGGTAGTCTGCCACTTGTTAGTCAAAGGTATTCTTATGAATGTATCGCTTTTATATAAATGTGGTATATATTAAGTACTATACCACTATCTACAATGATGAAAATTCCGTATGTAGACTTTTGCGTAGTATGCGGGTGATATATTTGAACGCAATTTAGATGATACAAAATCAATATATATGTATTGTAATTTAGTCTCACTGTATTCCATTGCAACACGAAATCATGAATATATCGACGCCATGCCGTTGAATCTGAATACCAACTGACAAATGACAAATGACAAACATGACGAGGGTAGATATAATCGATTTGTTTATTTTTTATTGTGCTTAGTTTCTTTCGTAATCTCAAAGCTATAATAGACCAAATCAATGATATTTTTTACTCACTGTATCTCATTACAAAATCATGAATATATTGTCTTCCATTCTTTTTGAATACTACCTAACAAATGGTACATAATAGTTATTTGATTTGGTTTGTTTGGGATCTATACCCTTTACTTGGCGACGGTTTATATTTATATGTTATCGATTTGTTAATTGCATATAATTAACATTCCAGTAAATATATCCAATATGCACCCTTTTTAACATAATTCTTATACTATATTTATTCCTCCTAAGGAAATTTCTTTCAAAATTACTTAAAATGATATTATTTTAATTTAGATTACAAAATGATGAATTTTGTATACGCGATAAACTGTAAATAATTCGTTTTGATATAAATTAGTTATATATTAAAATTACAATAAAATATTAAGTAATTTTATACAATGCAATATATCTTTTTAAAGGATTTTAAATGTGTTTTAGGTAAGTTTCCAATACTTTCGAGTCAACTTTTCTTTCTAGTCAACTTTTTAAAAAATATCTTGTACTCGATAGCTTTTTCATTTTTCCAAACCCATCATTTTTGTTAATTTTTCAATCGACTTTTTAACGACAGTGTTCAGTATCTTTGGCATTTCTGTCAACTTTTTACATAAAATATACAATATGTACTTCGACATTTTTCTTGTTATTTTCTTTTATTTACGCGGGGTTGAAATGTCTACTCGGGAGGTCATGACATAAGTTGACCTTGTTGTCGACTCCGGACTGTTGATCGCTGACGCCACGTGCCGCCTTCTCATGACCACGGCTGGTATTACAAAGGCGTAAACTACGTATTATATTACATTATAGCTTACTAGGAACGAAGTCCCACTTTTTCGATAATTTAAATTTAACATTAATTATCTTAATGCTGAATGATATATAACATCTATTCTAGGCAACTAGAAACTGCTGAAATGCGAATGCTTAGATGGACAGCTAGAGTGTCTTTTGTTAGTCCTATTTTTATTTATTTATAATAAATATGCTTCAGATATTTGAATATTTTAGTTGTTCTAAACATTATCAAAACGATTCATTATTGCCACATCATCTTTTGTAGAATTTAATATTACACTATTTATTGATTCGGAATTAACTTTATGGAATGATATTAATGAATTAACTTGTAGATGAAAACGTCTGTTAGTTTTTGAAACTAGTCGTGTGTAATGAAATAAAACTGATTAAGTGGTATTATACAAGTGTTTAATAAAAAAAAAATAATATAATATTAGTCAAAAATGACTTGAAGAAAAACAAAAAAAGACAGAACACTTGTATAATACCACAACACAAGGATAAATTGACGTTTAATCATATTGTGTAATAGTATTACAAAATATAGTCTAACGCCATCTATGAGGCAAACTTAAAAATCAGACTTCCAAATTCTTCTTCATCTATGTTGAGATGTAAAAAAATAATGTAAACAAATTTAAATTTATCTGCACCACGTAGATGAGGCGTTCATAATCGTGGCCTGGGTCACTTAGAGTCTTCGCGAGTCGTTATGATAATGGACCGTTTATCACGGGACGCCCGCTGTTGTTTGTATCGAGGTGTTCGGATGATGCATGATTCATGTCTCCCGCCAGCGGACAGAGCCTGTTGAAGTGACAATACAAATGTGTACACGATTGCATGACAAAAACTGCATAATTTATCGTCTATTAGGCGCACGTCATTTACATGCGTCTACACGTATCTGTCACGTTGACGGGATTTTTCACAACACCATCAATTTTCATCAAACAATGAAACAGGATTTATCATCTAAATAAAATATGTAGTCATGTTTTTATATACTAATATCTCAACAAAGATGAAAAAAATGTCGAAGTTTGGCTGGATTTACAAGGCTGAGAACCTGTCTAGATTTAGAAGGCTTATTTTTTATTTATTGAATCTGTTTTGCCGATACTTTGTGACACATTTAAAAACTTTATAAAAGAAATAAAACTGTTTTCTTTTAATTACCTAACGTCCAAGTGACTCTGAAATCTAGCTACGACTTATGCAACACCGCTTATAATGACTACTCAGGATTTAACTTTTTAAGTTTTATAGCCTATGCCTACTCGTGAGTGGATTTACTCTTTATGTTGAAATTTACTATAATTTCATGTAATTCATGAGTGAAAATTCTAGGCAAAAACACTCGCTTTATAAAACTGAAACATTTTTTGTAATCACATTTATTTTTGGTACCACTGGAAGATAACGAGGGGCTTGTCGAAACCGGTTGGAAAAAAAGTACTAAAAATAAAAGTGGTAAAAGCAAAGTTTGAGTTTTATCTACTTATTTTCTTTTTTTGTACAGAAGACATTAGTATTTTAAATAAAAATGCATAATCGTTAAAAATAATTATACGAATTCGCAATATTTGAGTAGCGTAATCGGGAAGAGAAGTTATTCATCTCGTCAGAAAGCTATTAAATAAAATACGATGATTTATTTCACGTATTTACCTTTGTACTTACTTTTACTAATGAAGAAATATTTTAACGAGCTTTTCGGGCTCAAGCCGTAAAGGTAGATATTAATATTTACGAATGAGTAAATCCTGAAAAAAATGTTTTACGCTATAAAATGTTCAACCACAGCTCATTTATTTCGTGCTTATGTTGCATGGATTTTACGGCGAATCGCCACTGATTGACTTATTTTAAAAGAACTGTTTTCTTGTTATTATTTTTGTCCCTCAATTATTACAGAATCGTCTTCTAAGTCTTGATAATAGTCTTAGTGTGTTTGGTCATCTGTGAGCAAAAAACATATGATGTTAAAAAATAATCATAAAAACTTGAATCTCCATTACTTTTGTAAGCACGTCAAATCAAACTCATTTTTTCTTTGATATATCAACATAGATAAAGAATCATATAGAAGTCTGTGTGTTTACAAGGCTCGCGACCTGTGATAGGCTGGTTTAAGTGACCGCTTTATACACGTGTAATATTAATTGAATCATATATATAGAACTTATAAAAGTATATAGAAAATTTTGAGTGTGTACTTGTTCACAAAATCTGGATTATCTCCAATTAATATAAGAGTTTCTGCTTAGTAAAAAGCTTCTTTACATCTCACCAATAGATGTTTCTTGTGAAGTTCTAGTGATTCAAGAACAAGGTTTCTAAATTGGTTCATATATATAGAACATCCAAGAATTTGAGAAATGTGGTTGTCAATCATGGGTAGAATCGGTGAATGTTACAAGTGTGTAAAGTGATCACTTAAACCGGCCTATGATAGTCGTTAACCCCGTAAATGCCCAGACTTCCACATTCTTCTTCATCTTTTTTGAGATGTCAAAAAATAATAAATTTAGTAGTTATTTAATACATTTGATGAATATTTCAAATAAAGCAATGAAGGAATAAATAATTTTAATTTTTGTTTTTCTATTTATTTCCTTAAGTGTTCTAGGAATAAATTATTTAAAATATTGCTATTCATTCGATATGCATGTAAATGTATTTTTCTCATCCGAGGATTTCTTTGTTTTCCGCAATAATATATTACCCCTAATACGTATAAATCATAATACATTACGTTTAAAAGTAGATAAGTGTACCGCTTAACTTACGATATTTTGTTTGTAATTTAGCAAGCATCATTGTAGCGAGGGGAACGAATCAAATTCACCAGCAACAGTTCGCGAGTTATGCACTATTTGCTAAGGGCGTGTGCGTAAATTGCAATCCCTGCAGTCGAATCTCCTCATTGTGTTGGGCGAGTGCTGCTATTGCAGTTCCCATAATCGGCCTCAGAGGCGAGTGCAGAACTATTACGACTTACGCCGCAAATGAGTGTGGTATAGTGCAGCGTTTCTCAACCTTTTTTGACTCGCGCACCACTTTGTGGTGCATCACGCTTCATTGTGCCGCTTTGTAAAAATTATTGTATTTCGAGAGATTTGTTATTTTATTTGCATTATAAATTTTATAGGGTGACTATATTTCCCGAAACCCAATTTATTTAAGTTTAAAAAAATACCAAAGCTTTTTTTTCTGATAAAAATGAGACATTTGAAATTTACATATCACAAAGTTTTTTTTTAAATAAATGGTGCCAAGGTTCATTTTTTAAAACTAGGAAATTTAAATGTTTTCTTAACTATTAATTTTTATTTAAAAAAAAAACGTAGAATTAAATAAAATTATTTTAATAAAAAAATAAAATGCGCCACAGGAAATTTTTTCCAAAATTAACAGTTATTAATAGAAAATATGTATACAAAATCAATGAATTAAGTTTATTAATTGATTCATTAACAATTTTTGATGAATTTTTTTCATGTAAAAAATCAGACGTAAAAATATCATTTTAACATTAAATGATGTTTTAATGTCTATTTTTTTAATTTTTTTATGTGTGCCATTACTGATTATTTTTCGCGTACCACTAAATATCCATTTGCGTTCCACCGGTGGTACGCGTACCAAAGGTTGGGAAACGCTGGTATAGTGGAATCTAGTAACAATGTATGCGAGCAAAGCAAATATTTACGACTATATCGCGGACGGCCGCTTGTGATGCCGCTAACTAGACGATACATGTCTTGTATGTACGTATGTAATTTACCAGATATTCGCATTGTCATACAAATCTCATGTGTTATTTGTTTCAGGAGGCTTTTCTTAGCAACTTCTCTTATATTTCACACTATTATGAGTGTGTCCAATATTTGTATCCACCCACAAAACTTAGGACACACTGAAATGTTTTAAATATAAGCTGCATAAAATTGAAAATAATAATTTCTGGCGTTTCCCAATTAGCAAAAATAATCTGGGGTTTAGATTTTGCTTAGATCTAAATGAAAAGGTCTCTGCTTAATAAAAGCTTTTCGAATCCAACCATAGATGGCTCCAGTGATCACACATGTACAGCGTCATGAGATTGATGATATACTTATGTATGTCGGAGTTTCAACAATTTTAGTATTGTGGTTGTCAATTTTGGATAGAATGGTAAATGTTGCACGTGTGTTAAGTGATCACTTAACCAACCTATGATAGGTCGTAAGTCTTGTTTATACCCTGACTTCCATATTCTTCTTTATCTTTGTTGAAATGTCAATTTTTTTTACTGATGTTTGATGTTTAACAGACTAAAAGACGTTAACGTTACTAATGCCGTAAAAATTTGACGCTGTAAGAAAAAGTCTATAAAAATCAGGCCAGTCAGTCGCCATTCCTGTATCCTAAAACTAACTAACTAACTAACCATCACGCCGCTTTTCCGCAGGGGTAGGCAGAGAGAATAGAACGCCACACCACTCTGTCTTTGCAAACATTCTTCGCCTCTTCCACGTTCATGCATCTCCTCATACATACATGTATGAGGAGATGCATGAATCTCCTGTATCCTACTCTCTTTATTTAAAATATTCATCAGTTCAGTTCAGAATTCAGTTCATCATATTCTATAGTCTAGCTCTCTCAAAAATTTTTTATTGAATTTAAATGTCAAAAATCCTAACTGATGTGTTGAGAATAGCCTCCGTTTTGTCAAACAAATATCTTTGGATTATTTGTTTGTTTTTCTCGCTCGGTCCGGAGACAAATAGCGCACCGAGCTATGGAGGCACGAAGTACGCTTCGAGTGTTGAACAACAACTACTCACCCGAGTCAATGCCATCTGCGTATTGTGCTGTTTTCAATGTCACGGCCGACTCGATGGCTGTTCAGATCCAAAACCTAGTAACGTACATAGTGATGTGTAGCAACCAAATCATCGTGAAATCACATATTCTGTTTACATACTTACTACTTATTACAGCCGCGTCACAACGAATAAAATCGGATTCAGTTAAGCGTTATTATTATTTACAACATTTTGAGTGTGTCCAAATGCTTGTTCACAAAATCTGGATTATCCAATAAGAGTTTCTGCTTAGTAAAAAGCTTCTTTACATCTCACCAATAGATGTTTCTTGTGAAGTTCTAGTGATTCAAGGTTTCTAAATTGGTTCATATATATAGAACTTACAAGAATTTGAGTAGTGCGGTTGTCAATAATGGGTAGAATTGGTGAATGTTACATGTGTGTAAAGTGATCACTTAAACCAGCCTTTGACGGTCGTCAGCCCCGTAAATGCCCAGACCTCCATATTCTGCTTCATGTTTAATGAGATGTAAAAAATAATAATAATAGTAAAAAAATAATATGTTATTATTATTTTAAAAATTAGGAATGAGAAGTATATGTGTTTTTATCATGTACAAAAATACTTCAAATTCATAACATTTCTGTGAGCCTAAGCGGCTCATTATTAGAAATAGGTATAAAATTGTGGTAGAGTGGGTTCGAACCGAGAAACTCTGACTTTATCACGCGACGCTATCACGGGACCACAACCTGACACAATTAATCGTACTAACTTCTTTAGACCCTTATTCGCACCCTGTTGGTGTATAGGGCACTACACCGTATCAATTTTGTTTCAACTAGATCATCAAAGGGATCAGTTCTGCGTTTCAGGACCAGTTCAAGGTGATATTTCATTCACATTAGTATGGAAAAAATCCCTTTGTTTGTTTTGACCCCCCCTGGGAATTGAACCCAGGATCTTTAGCACGGTAGACATGAGAGCAAAACACCACTTAATTAATCCCAGTAAATGTTATTACTATGACCTACTTCACTTTCTTCCTCCCATTATTCACCTTTTATTTTTTTTTAAATACAATATACATTTCTCTTTATAATTTTCATTGGATATCCTCAGATATTTGCACCCTTACTTGAAGCTAAGAGGAAGCTGTAAAATTAACAAAACATTGAAAAAGAAATACAAAAAGAAATTCGTCATATATGAAATAAATTAAAAATCTAACATATTATTTTATGATTAGTTACATAGTTTTGAAATATGGGCGTTAAAATAGTATCGCGACATTTCGTTGGAGATTCAACTCGCGTTCTTGACGAACTCGTTTCAGCCGTTGAAGATATGTTTCGCGGTGAACTCTTCAATCATTTACAAACAGAATTTTGCATGTCGTATTATTTTTTACTGACACGTGACTTCTTACTATTCATCGCATGCCTTTTTGGTTTCAAATTCATAATAACTGCTGTTAAAAAAAATATGTAAAACATTTTCAACTTAACATGTCCAGCGATATTACACAGCGTACAAAAAAAGTAAACACCCTTTTGACTATGTTCCGTGTACTAGAACTTATTGCAGGAATTTGTCATACCACGAATTCGCGAGACGTTTAGGAATGAGGTGTAGGACATATGAGGACTGTCGTGTATTGTAATAACTATGTAAAAAATACTCGGTACGAAAATATTGAATGATGCGATACTTGAAAAAAACGAAGATTAGGAAGAATTTGAGATGACATAGATTATTATAGATAGATTAATTTAGATTTTTTTTCTATTTGGAAATTTTACATAACAGTTTCATAAATTCATTTACATTAAAGAGTAACATAAAACAGGTATATGTACCATTGCAGTTACAAAATTTCACATTTGTAATTTAATATAACCTGGAAGAGGGACGGGAGGGAGGAAAGGGCAAAAGGGAAAGATCAAAGCTCAAAGACAAATAATGTGAAAATAGGGACACACCACGATATGAATATCGGCTTACTATGCAAGTGACTCAGTGCTGACAATGTCGAGTAGAACAAAAGTCCCATATTCATCGTTGACCAATTTCGACGAATAATAATTAACATCTTAAGATAGGCTATGTGACAGTTCGATGGCATCACTAGAAATAAATTGATTCTGCATCTGGGAAGAAGTATTCTTGATTTTTACACCAATATCCAGACTTGAAATATGTCAGGATGATGGAAAATCCCGTTATAAGTAAGTGAGCCGCGATGAGCGAGGCAATATTCCTTCCAGCCTTCAAAATCACGATGTCTAAAAGAAACATAAACGTTTAATATCCATACTCTCATAGCAAAGGCATCGAAAGAAATCTTCCATGTCATCCTCGAACCATGAGGAAATATTGTGATTCTACTTGTTCCAGATGATTTCACAATTTTAAGATTGCCACATTACTAAACATAAAGTTGACAGTATTTCACTTACTAAAATGTGCATTTTTATAAATTTTTATTTGAATTTTATTAAATTTAATTATGCCTTTTCCTTCATATCTCAATGCCGGGTTATTTATTTTAAATGTCATCAATTATTCTGCAGTTACTTTGCGTCAACCCATTTTATTTTTTTATGTCAATTTGGCACATCTCCAATTATTGATTGTGTGTTTCGATTATTTTATTAAAATTAAACACTTGAATATACCACTTTATCGAGTTTTATTTTTATTTACGACTAGTTTCGAAAACGACAGATGTTTTCGAAACTAGTCGTAAATAAAAATAAAACTCGATAAAGTGGTACATTCAAGTGTTTAATTTTAATAAAATAATCATGTCATTCTACAAAGTTAATGCCGAATCAATAAATAATATGTGCGTTTCGATGTTTCAAACGCCATTTGTAAATTTAAGTCTTTATTTGAGAATTGTGCCCTTAGGGCATTGAAGGATATGAAGGATGTATTTTTGCTGTTAAATAAATAATTGGTATTAATTATGGATTCGTAATATTTCAGTTTCGATGTATTTATTTAAGACTTTTATTGTTAATTATTTTCCAAATCTCTACGTTATTACATTTTTATTATTAGACGTGTGATTGTTATAGATTATGTGGTTGGCGAATGCTGATTTTTTTTTACAAGCATAATTCGTGTTCTCGAATTCTTGATTTAAATTTAGGAGAAATCTCACTAATGTAACCACTTTCACAATTTCGGTTTAAATAATAACTGTTCTCTAAAATACCTAAATTATTTGAAAGATTTTTCCGCAATGTGTTTTTCAAGCATATATGATGTCTTGAATATATTTTAATAATTATTTTTGAAAAATATATTATTAGATTTATGTTTTGTACTGACATCTCTTGGTGGATCTGCATATTATATAATAAAACAAAAATTTCAATATATAGCTTCTTAGCAACAATTTTAAATGTATTTATTAATTTAAAATCAAACACAGATTTTTTTGAGTCTACAAAGCTGTATCTTATTAACAAAAACACATTAAAAATACAACTTAGTATTGTTTTTGTTAATAAAATACAACTAAGTAGACTCAAAAAGTCTGTGTTTGATTAAAAATTAATACATAAATTAAAATCGAGTTCTACAAATTAAATGCCAAATCGATAAATAAATTATTATAATTGTTTTAATAACAATTTAGTTCGTCAATAACAAACAAGTAGCAAAAGCTTTACTTTGTTTGATTATTTTAAAAAAATATTTAGTTAGGGCGTTATATTTCTCTATGTTATATTTTAAAGCAGTGTACTTTTAGTAAATTGCATTTCGTTAGTTATCTCGCTTGACCCAAATAAGAAGCCGTTTTTTATTTGCTTATAGATATTTGTGCACAAAAACATACTTTTTTCATTCTTTAGCAAGTGTACGGTGTTGAAGACAGATCATCAATACCCATCACCGACAGCTCTTGTGCGCTCGTCATAATATAGTCTATTAACTTTAATCTCGATAACACAAGCCGATCAGTTTCGTGGTAAAGTAACGTTAACTTTATTTCTAGTCCGTGTTTTTCTTTCGCATAAAAAAGTTTCATTGTCTTTTGTGAAATGTGTTTACCTTGAAATGTATATAAAGTATTTATTGAGGTAGTATTTTAGGAAATTGACGCATTATAAATTATCAAAAATTATCTGTTTTTATAATAATAAAAATAAAACCCTTATCCGCACCCCAATGGTGCATAGGGCTCTGCATCATATAAACGCAGTGTTATCTTGATCGTTTACGCATGAAGGAAAGGTGATCAGCCCTCCGCTTCAGGTACCAGTCCAGGGTAATATTGAATAAATACAACAGTGAAAAAAATATCTGTTTTTATACATATAAAAAAAATAGTAAACAAGATTTGTACTTAGGAAATATAAAATGAATATCGGTAGTGTAACGGCAAAGGGGTATATCTGTCAAATTTTTCATTTTCATAGCTTGTTCCACAAAATGTCTAAAATAGTGTATTCCATAATTTGGAAAAAGAATATAGCTGTAGTTGCAATACTTATTTAGTTTAATTAATATGTGTAAATATACAAATACATAAAACAAATGAGTTATTTCCCAAGTTTGTTTTTGCTCTCCTGGAAAACTTGGTATGAGACAGATATACCCCTTTGCCTTTACACTACCGATATATCAATGTAACATACGTAAAAATAACTAACTAACTAACTAACTAACCATCGCGCCGCTTCCCCGCAGGGGTAGGCAGAGAGAATAGAGCGCCACACCACTCTGTCCTTGCAAACATTCTTCGCCTCTTCCACGTTCATGCATCTCCTCATACATACCCGCCGATTGTTACGACTCCTACCCTGACCACTTTCAAGTATTTGGCATACCTGATCGTGCCATGTTTTTCTGGGTTTTCCTCTGCTTCTTTTCCCGCTAACATTCGCCTCATAAATTATTCGCCTCATAAAAATATACTTACAAATATCAATATCCCGATCGATATTGATGTTTATTGGGTTGTGAGGTGATTTTGTGATGACTTTTGTTGTTTATTTTTAAACTAGAGCAGTATAATACTATTTAATTGTTTTCTCCCAGCAATGAGAAAATTCTAAAAAGTTCCTGATTGGTCCACACTAGCTTATCCTTCCTGTTCCCAACACAGATTAATATAAATCATGTTTTTAGCTAGAAGAATACAAAAATCAACTAATTGAGCTAAAAAATACCTTGTACATAATAGGCAAGGTAATTATAAATGGAACTCCCATTTAAAAACAAATACTGTTTAGTTACTTGTTTATTAAGTTAGATATTATATTTGTACTGTGTGTTATTTTGTACTATAAACCAATTTATTAGTTAATTTTTTTTATTTTTATTTAATATGGTTAAATTTTTAAGTACAACATAATACCATTTCTAAATTTATACATATAGCAATTTTATAGTTTTAGATTCGCTGTGCCTATCCAAAAAAGAGACTGAGCTCTTGTGCTTGGAGAGGGATTTCTTACGTAAACATTGTTAGGGATCAGGCGAACATGTCACACAAGCACTAATTGTCGCTAGTTTCGCGTGACGCGCCATAGACATTAAGCTGGCATTATTTGATTTAGCTTGTCGACATGCTAATTAATCAGCAGTCGAACGGCGGGAAATGCGTCCTGAAATTAGATCAGATTATACGCAAAATTCGTGATGTCACGTATTTAGTCGACATAACACAGCTTGCCTTTTCTCTTCGCTTACGCAAACGTCGGTTGAGTATGTCGATATAATATGACCACAAAATGGATGATGAATTCTCACCTAAATTGTTGTACTCCTAATACTCTTGCTCATAGCAATAATGACATCAGTGTCGAGAGCAAAAAACAGATTTAATCTTATAAGAATTGTTGTTGTGACGCCCGCTTTTCAATACATCATGTAGCATAGGGTTGCCATATTTTACCAAAAACCCCTTCGGGACATTTTAATGGATCTTTATATTCGGGTCTTCAAGATACAAAAAAGTATTTCTTCTTTGGCGCCGAGAATTTGCTCCAAACTGTTTTCGGGTTTTCGAGAATTTTCTAAAAAGAAAAAAATATGTTATGGTTTGCTTTCAGTTTTTAAATAATTTTTAGTTGTCATAAAGTTGTCTTCGCCGAGAAAATGGGAGAATCCATGCTCCTGTCTTCAGATTGTCAGGAACTTTCAATACCCGAAAATCTCTATATTTCTAAAATTTAGCAATTTTGTATATTTTATTTATAATGAAATCTAAGTTCATGTGAATACTAAATTCACTGTATTTCAAATTAACTTCGTGACATTTTCTCTAGTGGTCGGGACACCTCTGTGTATAATGGTGACCTTTCCTGACATATCGTGACGAATGGCAACCCTAATTTACAGGTACCCAAAAATCTATTCAAACGTTATTCCTGAAAATGAGTACTCGTACATCTTAAATGTCATATACGTAAAATTTTGGAAAATAAAATAAACCATATCCGCTCCCTAGGTGGGGCATATGGAGTCCACAAACTGTCTGCAGGCTTTTCTGTCGGCTGCCAGCTCCCTTGCATCCTCCCAAGGCAGATCCGCGTCCCGAAGTTCTGACGAGAACTGCCGACGAATTGTCAGCAGTGGTCGTCCCGGGCGGCGCGAACCTGATGCCTTGTAAAAGAGGCAAGCTTGATTAAGGCTCTCATGGAGCTCTTAAGGAGGCACGCGGAGTACATGGCCAAGCCAACTGAATCGCCTTTTCCTGACGACAGTTGTGACCAAGATTTGCTGCGTCCTACGCCTTATCTCTTCATTCCTCACAAAGTCAAACCCCCGCACGCCTAAAATTCTCCGCAAACACCTATTCTCAAAGCTCAGTACACGGCTGCTCTGGGCCCTTGTAAGGTGCCATGTTTCACAGCCGTATAAGAGAACAGGAGCAATACAGGCATTGTATAGGCGGCATTTGGTCTTCACCGAGTATAAATCCGATCTCCAGACAGACATCATACTGTTAAATGCGGACCCTGGGAGTCCTAATCGCACTCCCAGTTCCTTTTGAAGGCTGCCATTTTCAGTCGCGTACACTCCCAAGTACTTGAAACTCTCGACCCTTTCGATGCGCTGGTTACTCAACATCAAGGATTGTTGGAAAATAACCTAATTTAAACGAAACAATATATGAATTGAATTGGCGTTAACTGATTGGAATTACATCTATTGTAATGAACATGAGTCAAAACATGAATTTTATGAGTTCAATGGATTTCAAGACCAATTAAATAAAATCATATTTATACATTGTATTGGTCGTTACATTAAAGAAATCCATATTTATTTTAAATAAAAATCTTACAACGATTTTTTATTCTTCTTTTTATTATTATTATTATTATTCAAAGCAGTGATAGCTATTTCGCCACGCGAAGGCATGCAAGAGAGAAGTTTAACAATCCCGTCGCATGGCGAAACCATTTTCACTTTGAATAAAAAAATCAGTATAATTCGAAACTATTATACGTTTGTCATTTTTCTATTTACAAAACAGAAATTATCTTCAAATAAGCACAGTTTTATAGACAGAAATAACATATAATTTAACCAAAGTGCATTTTATACACATTTAATTAAATAAATTGCCGTATAATTTTATATTTTGATTAAATTATTTCTGTATATTTTTTATTCAAAATTTAAACCACGTAAATGAATGTAAATGAAGCGGAAATGTTTGATTCTTTAGACAGTTTAATGATTATGCAATATCATACTAATGCATACTTCTTTCAAGAAATGACGTTATAACCCATGTATTTTTTTTAATTTAAGTTTTACTTAGTAAATATCACTATTTCTTAAAAATCTATTGTGATACGTGTGTCGATGCATTCCGCATCATTTTCAAACAACGTTTTATTTGAAAATTATGTAGAACGCATCGAAACACGTGTTACAATAGATTTTGAGAAATAGTGGCATTTACTAAGTAAAACTTAAATTAAAAATGGATAGATATTACAGCAAAGTGAATGTCTGCATAATCGATTAATAACCTATTTCTTCAGAATTTTTATGATATCTCAACATAGATAAGGTAGATGTCTGGGCATTTACAGGGCTTACGACCGTCATAGGCTGGTTTTAAGTAATCACTTTACACACGTGTAACATTAACTAATTCTACTCATGATTGACATACACTTGTGAACAAGGATTTGGGACACACTGAAAATGTTGTAAACGTATTTATTTATTTACAACACTAAATATTTTTTATATTTTTTTATTAAGACGCATCATTAATATTTTTGCAATGGTTTACTCCACTTTGGTTTCACAACAACCTCTATCGTGAAAAGTTATTAATTATTCACTTTTAGTTATCTAACGTGATTATCATAACTAACGGTTACCCGCCATTAACAGCACAATATAATGACTATTAGGAATTACAATAAATTGTTATTAGCAATGGATGAACGTTATGTTATTAATCGTTATACGTAGGCTTATCACGCCGCGTGATATTCAGATTTACATCGCCATAACACTCGGAGTGGAGTATCTTCCATACATCTTCACCGTCCCGCGAGCTTGACCATGCATAATAATATTGTCGTGAGCCTACACGGTTCGTCCATATACGAGAGCCTCAGAATGATAACAAACCAAGTTTTCTTTCTACAAAAATTCTCTTATTCTTCGTCAAGTCGGCCCTGGAACGTTTCGTGACTGGAGACGAATCGCATGTGGGGTAAAAATCATAAAAGACGCTACCTCTTACTTAGTTTCCGAATCATTTCTAAGTAGAACTTCCTTTGAACTGCATTATTGGTCAAGTTGACTCGATTTTTACGAAACATTATGGTGGTGACTGACCAGAGTCATTTTGTCGTAAAACACGTTACGATGCGAGCATTCGTACAGCGAGCCGAGCTCGTTCCGAGTACTCCATCCGGTGTTCGGATGCTCGCCGCGAATGTTACGTTACGACGAAATGCTCCGGTCAGTCCCCACCTTTAGGCTATGTGTATTATAATAACGCTTATATGAATTATTTTCATATTTTAACTATGTAAGCGTATATTGTAACTATGTAAAGCGAATTGTTATTGATACTATTAATTTGTTGTTTTCAAAGGGTTTTTTTTCTTATATTTTTATCATTGCGTTATTTTTTTCTTTCTGATGAGTGTACTTTTTGGGTACAGATATACATATTTGTTAAATTCCTGATGGTATATATTGCTTGATATCTTTTTTTCCGTTGTTTAGTTTTGATAGTGATCTCCATAGAATGTAAACATCTGTATTTTACTTTATGACATTTTTCATGGGCTTTATTTAAGAACCTGACGACTAACCACTTGAGTTACAGTCTTTCGGGACTTTATTTAAATACCTGGATTTTTTATTATGCAGTTTAACAATATGTTTAAAAGAAAGAAGAATAAAAGTTATCCCATAATTTTAATAGAAATATTCCTACAAAATTTAATTTATACCACTTTTTTACATATCGTAGTCATATACAGGAGAAAGTGACCAAGTGTATTTTTTACAAAAACGTGATCATTGACTATTTGATATCTTACTAGCTTAATATTGCCCTGAAAAAATCCCAAAAGATTTTAAACTTGTAAGTATAATATATTGACTTGTTAAAAAATGACTAACTGCATTGATGTTTATTTTCTTGCTAAGCAAACGTGACTTAAATGGCCCTCCTGAAAATTTTACGTTTTGTTAGTTGGTCACTTTCTCCTGTACGACTACGATATACCCACTTGCCTTTTTTGTATTTAGTAGGTAGTACGAAATGAGCTTTACGGTTTTTTAAAACTTTTTTATAAGGACACTTGTTTCAGCTTCATCATGGATTGTGATTTTTTTCAAATGTAAACAAAAAAACTATCGTCATCCTCTCCATATATTCTACATGTAGGCACATATGTCCTGCAAGTTCAATGATCATATAATTATTTTTTTTATACAAATCATGTTTTTATGTGAGATTTTTTTTAAACTGGGGTTAGTCTATAGTGTGTTTTCTTAATAATATTAAACATTAATATGTGTAGTAGGATTACTCTAGTTCAGTTTCGACATATAAACCTCACTTTTTTTTTAATAGAAAACCTATCCAATTTTTAAAAAAAAACACTTTTATATCAGTACCCTCGTTTGAGTTTTTTTCTAGGATAAATGAAAGGTCAATCTTTTTTTGATGATGTGTTTTATCCGCCGGTTACCTTTTATGTATTTTCCGATTTCGAAATGAATGAGTCGTATTAGGGTACTATTTTTCCTGCCATATTTTCCCTCATAATCCATTCAATGTCTTTTCTTGTCCTTTCGCCTACTACTGCCCTTTCCCATATACTCTCCGTTTGCGTCAGTGCCCGTCCCCGCCGAAAAGTCGGCATCAGTCAAAATAACGGCTCTTCGCAAAAAAAGATAATTCAAACGAGCCAAGTCCAGTCTTTGGTTTGTTCTTTTATTGTTCGGGGCCTGCTTTTCCGCAATTTTCCACCCGGTCGGTATCGTGATGCGTTCAACCCCCGCAAAAACTGCTCAATATATTTGAATCGTGAAACGAGCCCTTTTTACGTTTCATGTATAAAACGGAAGACAATTTCAGTCACTAAAAATAATCTTCGTAAAGACTTTATTTTTATACATTTGCTATCTCAAGTACCCACCTTATGATTTGAAAAAAAAACTAAAGTTGATTCCTTGTTCTCCGTTAGTGAACTTCTGTACTTCATACGTAAGGTGTTCCCAACCTAAATCTTCTCCATATAAGTATTTTTAATAATACAGTGGAACCTCTCATAATGAGCACCTCTTATAACGAGCAAAAAAAAAATTGCACCCTTAACGAGCGACATTTCGCATAACGAGTTACAGAGAAAGGGCGAGTCTCTTTTTCACGACATTCACTTGTGAGCCGCGACTTGTTTCGCTTAACGAGTAAGATTCTAGAACGAATTATACTCGTTATGAGAAGTTCCACTGTATTCATATTTTTAAAAATAAACTCGTTTTCCGTTGTCGTTAATGTATTGTTTGCATCATATTTTTCGATCATCCCCTGCCATTATTAAATTATTTCGAAAGTTCATTCCTAATTCTCCGTTATAAAACATTTATACTTTACATGTAACTTTTATACTCTACCTTTTTCCGTCTAGGTACAATTTATAATATTTTTTTAAACTCGTACTCATTCGTACTGAATGTGTTGTATGCATCATATTTTACGATCATCCCCTCTGATTGTAATATATCTTAATAATTGCAGTTACATTTTATGCAATCGTGATCACGTATGCCGCCAAAGGGAAAATCAATTATCTGTTACGAATTTTATTTATGGTCACCCACACGCATAGGTAGGCTATGTTTGTTATCATCGTCGTTTCGTTATATTGAAGTACCGGCACACTCGTGCTAAGCTTCATTTATATTAATCCTTTCCCGCCATCTAGCTGATTCACACAATAATATAATAAAATTTAGAGCAATTTTTAACTTGGTTTAAGAGCGAAGTCAAATATTTGTATTATTGAGAAAGCTCATAACTTTTTGTATTAGCGAGTAGTGCATCGTAAATAAGAAATTCTTCAATATTGCTGAGACGGAATATTTCAGCGTTTCGAGTCTGTAGTGTTTGACGTACGCTGTCGCCTTTTTAAATTGAATACGTAAATCTTATTCCACGCACACTGAAGTTTTCAGCAGACGCAATCGACAGCTGCAGCTGGCTTACGCTATAGTATTTTGATATTTGATTGATACAAATGACCTTAATGAATAAGCTCAAACTAAATTACATTATTGCTGGGAAAAGAAAAATCATTTTATTAATTGATTCGGCAGTCACTTTGTTATAAATATAAAATGTATCCATTTTTAATTGATAGTGGTATTTACTAAGTTTTACTTAGTAAATACCACTATTTCTTCAAATCTACTTTGACACGTTTTTCGATGCATTCCGTGTTTGAAAACGATGCGGAATGCTTTGAAACACGTATCACAATAGATTTTATAAATAATAATAGTATTTACCAATTAAAACTTGAATTAAAAAAGGAAAAATAGATAATAATTTTTTTATTTCTTTTGTTTTTTTTTCTTCTGTAAATCATATCAATAAATTTAGCAGGGATTCAGGTAACTTGGTTTTTATCTACATGGAAATGTTTGGATTGTTTTCAAACCCCTAGCTGAGTGTAAGAAATGATATTTTTTTCGGGTAAGTATAGCGGATATCGCTCGTAGTTTATGAATACGGTTCGCCTAGCATCAAATTCATAAATTGAATCCACCAAAAGCGTGCAATTACTCTGTCACGCCTTATAATTCCGAAGAGTTACACGCAGATGATTATATATTATACCTACAACCAAAATCTTGTATGTTACACAGTAGTTAAATGATTGAATTACCCGCCTGTATATTATATAAGGCTGATTTTATCATTACGGTTCAAACCCGATGTAAGAAACGTAAGCATTAAAATAATGCTGACAAAGCAGCCGTGGAGTATATACGAGTGGAAAAAGGATGCTTTCAACGGTACTTAAACTCATCAAATAACTTTGGTTGGCGTTCAAAAGAAAATGACTGCCTTTCAACGTCTACATTATACCTTTCAAATCCTTTGTAGACATGCTATCAAGGATGTAATTCCGTATTTTTTCGCCTCAGTTTTGTATGTACCAAATATATTATTTATTGTTTCGGCAATAACATTGTGGAATGACATAGTGATTTTAATATAAATATGAGGCCCTTTTTTCAGTTTATTAATGTAAACGCGACTAGTTTCGAGAACTACAGATATTCTCATTAAAATGTGAAAATTCAAAACTGTATTGTATTTTCACTTGTTTATGAAAACATTTGTAGTTTTCGAAACTAGTCGTGTTAACATTGTTAAACTCAAAAGCAGTCTTGTACACAAGTCTTATGTGGTTTATTTTTATATTTAAATGTACAAAATACGCTCTTCGAGAGATTCACTACACTAGTATAAGTACAGGTATGCAAATCTGACTGCCTTTGGTGCTACTCTATTTTTACTATTATCTATTAGTTATTCTTATTTCCTTTCTCACATGACAGTAATATCCTTCACCGTGATCTCCTTCACTTACGTCGTCTACCCGCTATCATTACGTTATCCCATCAAATATATTTGAAAGCTATACTTAAGAATACAGGATTGATCACCTAACCTTCATGGATTTGATGATCAACGTAGTGCCCTGTACACCACTTGAATGTGAATAGATTATGATTTTAGGAGCTTGATGCTTGTCTCTTGGATAGCCTCTTATTGCTGTACTAAACGCAACATTCCTGAAAATCTGAATTAAATGCGCTTGAAATCCAAATTGCAGACGAAGTAAATAACTCAGGACCCTTTTTAGAGGTTACCTTGCCTCTATTATACCAGCAAAATTAGAAAAAAAGGTTCCCCGTTTTGTTAGAAGTTATGAGGAAGTAATTATCATCCAATTTTCAACAAATGAACACTTATCCCGGTCTTTCATAGCACAGCAATGTATTTACGGGTAGTTATTTTGAAATAACACGTATGTTTTTCAATCGTGCCAACAAAAGATTGTTGGGTACCATATTTCAACGTATTTTTCGGCATTAAACAACTTTTAAATCAAATGAATAGATGTGAAACCACCAAACCTATTAAACTGTTAATACTTATGTAAATAATATTTGTTATTTTGTTATGCAAGTATTATAAAATGATGTAATTCTGTGACGTACAATATGCGAAATAAAACATTTTTGAGTTTCATATTTCTTCGAATCCCTCGGAGCGAAGGAATTCCCGCTTTTGATGCATGTATGTAGATACATCTTTCTAGATTATTTTTCTTATTGAAAAGCAAACGATTTTATTTGCATGCAAAATAAAATGATTTATTTACCAGCGGATTTATATTGCGACTCTATTTATTTATTATAAATTACGTTGTGTCACCATGTGGTGGAATCGTCGGTTAAATTAAATATTATTGATATATTTATTTAATATGACCCTGAACTGGTACCTGAAGAGCAAGGCTGATCACCTTTCCTTCGTGTATTTAATAATGAGTACAGAAAGTGTTTTTGCCTAGAATTATCACTCATGAATTACATGAAATTATAGTAAAACATAAAGAGTAAATCCACTCACGAGTAGGCATAGGCTATAAAACTTAAAAAGATGAAGCCCATGTAGGGTCATGATAAGCGTGTTTCATAAGCCGTAGCTAGATTTCAGAGTCACTTAAACGTTAGGTAATTTAAAAATGGGTGCAGATAAGGGTTAGAAGGCGAAGAAATATTATGTGTGGGGTTTGTTGCAGGAAGATTCCTGTGTATTGGCTTCTCTGAGCTGTTAACCTACTGTTACACTGATTCATGAAGCCTGTAGTCATTAACAATGTTATAATCGAATCGTGCGATCGGGATATAAAGTTATCAAGATAACGAGACTACTAGAGATAGGAGATAGTAATATTTAAATCCAACGAGTATGCGATCGCCCAAACTTTAAAAAAATGTATTTAATATATCTAGTTACAAGATGAAGCCCAAGAATTCTACGATGGAGACCTTGGGAGAACAAAGGAGGTGTCGGAAGACCCCCAAAAGATATGGTCTGTCGATATTGTCGCTGTGGGGGGTAAAAACTGGGTGTAAGCAGCAACCAACTGGAGGAAATGGAAAGAAGGGGAATAGGCCTATATCCATCAGTGGAGGTCAGAGGGCTCATGATGAAGAAGAAGAAGTTACATTTCTATACAATTTAATACAATTTCTGTACAATTCTACTTAATACGTCTTAAAAATTTAGTTGCGCTGAGCCTCTCCAAAAACGAGACTGAGCTCTTGTATAGTGACGTTTTTTTCTTCTTTTTTTGTTGTTGATAGTATCATGTTATCTAAAAACATATTACTGGCGAACATATATTTTTATTCAGCGCGAGGTAGTTATCTCGTTTAGTTTTCTATTGTATAGTCTGTATATGTTTATAATACTTACATACGGAGTCCGCGTATAACTTGAATTATTATGTAAGGAGATCAACGATCCGAACAAAAATGAACTTCTTTTCGGGGCAGCTCTTATTGAGATATTGAGTAACTGTTTCGTGGTGGTGTTGACTAATTTAGTTTGGCGTTCCGTGCTCGGCCATGTGGGGCGGCAGCGGACAGCGGACACCGCAGCCTGGTGTCCGGTGTCCTGTGTCCGGAATCCGCCACCCGATACGGAGGGCGCTCGGCGGGTGACTTTTAGAGACTCTTAGACAACTTAAACTGGTGATATAATTTTAGATTTGACACTCCAGCTGACCATCTAAGCATTCGTATTTCAGCAGTTTTTAGTTGCCTAGAGTAGTTATACATCACCCGGCATTCGGAGCCATAGAGGAGTGCGGGTCTAACAATTGTTTAGACTTTTTTTCCCTTATCTGGGGAAAAGACTGAGAGTTTTATCCAAATGATTAATTTATATTAAATAACTGAGTTAAATAACATCATTGACAACCACACTACAAAAATTTAGAAATTTGCATTTATCTTTTAATTGATACCTTCTTTCGCATGCTAGTTCTTGGCAACGTCTATAGTTGAATTTAGTAAGTTTTAGAATCTTGCATGCGTTTCATAAAGGTAATATAATAAATGTAATAAATTTTCATGGAACTAATTTTATAACAACATTATTAATATTTATTATATCAGACACTGGATTATTCACCCTACGAATGAGATGTCAATATTATAGGTATCTCAACTTGATATGAAACATATATCGTTTCTCTTTATATGAAAGAAGATGGAAGTCTGAGCATAGACTTACGACCTGGCATTTGGCTGGCTAAAGCGATGTCTTTAAATACCCAGACTTTCTTACATATTCATCTTACATATACATGACATATTCTTCTTCGTCTGTGTTGAGATATTAACTCAATACATATTTAGCAGATATGTTTTAGGGTATTCGAGCACTTTCCATCTCTCCGAATGGCACATTTTTCACGTCTAGACATTTTAAAGTATTATATCGTTATTTACTAGCGAGAACGAAATGATAGACTAGGCAATTTCGTTACAAAGTTTTACGTTGCCGCAGCGCGATTCCCTCGGACGTAGGTGAAAGAGAAATGGGAAATTGTACATTTAACAGCAGAGAATGGCCAATAATTCTGCCGGCGCGTCTTCATTTGGAAAACATTTTTATGGGCGTTATAAATGTGGTCCCTCGCGGAGTCGATCAGATTAGCCTGGATCGTGATTACCGACGATTCGGTGTTCCTACATAACTCTCGGCTGCCAAGGTGAGACTCGGTATCGAGAATCATAAGGGCCCGCGCTATACATGTTTTATTACGCACTTCCTCAATTACGATCTCTCGTCTCTTTTCTGTATCGACAAGCCTCTTTTGAACGAGCTCTCTTTTTATTTTAGACATTTAATTTTATTATTTCATTATAGTCAGTAGCTTTTATAAATAGTTAAGTCAAGTGACCTTTAATCACACCGATGGTGCATAGTGCACTGCATCAAATTGAGGCAATGTTTTTTTGGCAGTCACCCAGTGAGAGGGTGTTTTTGCCAGTGTCAAGTATTATTTTTATGTTTTGAATATTGAAAGCATTAACTTTGTGGATCATATTGATATATTATTTTGAGAAATAAAAAGACTGTGTTTTGATCCACTCACATTTTTACTAACCAACTAGTTTCGGCAACAACCTGTTGCCCTCTTCAGGGTTTAATTTATGACTATTATCTCAAATTACTAAAAAGATCGTATATTAAAAAGTCTTTTTATATCCCAAAATAGTATATTATTTTTAGTTACCAACAATATTTGCTGAGATATAGTACATTTTCTGGGCATTCCGAAGACATGCACAACTGAAAATTGTCGATTTTTGATATTTGATATTTGACGTTGTTGAAAGGAGTGAGCAATATGTATACTGTAATTGTCGTTGGAATTGATATTAATATTATATTTTAGAGCATCCGTAACTTGTATCATTTTATATTTTGTATATTAAAAGCATTGTTAACTTTGTGGCATGGTAATATAACACTCTCCATTCATCGTTCACTTTGTGTAACACCACTTTAAAAAAAGTAAAATGTAGTACTTTTTAAAGTGGTATTACACAAAGTGAACGATGAAGAATAAGGACATTGTTATATTATTAAAGTTCTTTGCGTCATTTGTTTTTAAGATCGATGAAAGGATTATTTTGAAAATTGAGACTTAAATATTAGTGTTGATTTTAATACATATTTTAATTCAATGATTCATCTTGCAATATTCTCGGGAAAAATAACATCAGCACCTAAAAATGTATTTATACACCACATAGAGATTTGATATCTACACAGTTCCTGATAAATTGGTTAACCGCCTGTTAAATTGTTTATGGTTCATAGAATAGGTATTCACAAATCATACCCGTAGGTTAATATCTAGATGTAGCTAAATTATCATTACTGTGTATCAGCCGACTAAAAAAATTCTTGTTCTTGTTAAATTAAGAATCACGATTCATTTTACATGTTGAATTCTCGGTTTTTAAATTCCTCGTGAAATGAATATCCGGACAGTCGAACTTTTATATGTGTAAAAGTCTAAAAAAAAATTAAAATAAGTGGAAAACCCCAGATTAGTGAACAAGGATTTAGACTCACCCAAAATATCGTGTATTAATAAATAAATGGTTACATTATAAGCTTCATAAAACTTTAAAATCATGTTTTCGGGCGTCTCCCAGTATGTAAAATAATTATATGAGGAACTTGCAAACATTAAATATAAGGGTCTCTGCTTAGTAAAAAGTTTTTAAAAAATCAACAATAGATAATGCTGTGACTTACACATAAAGCGACGTGCGAGTTATATGATAATTGAGTTCGCTGGTGAATCTATAGGTGATTTCAGTAATATTTTGAGTTCCAATGAATTTAATAGTGTGATTATCAACCATAGCTAGAATGGTGAATATTACACGTGTATAAAATTATCACTTAAATCAGACCATGACTGGTCGTGCGCCCTTTAAATACCCAGAGTTTATTATTCATCTAAGATGTCAAGAAAGTATGAAAATATTATAAAAGACATTTATTATTATAAAAAATATTGTTGCTACCAGGAACATAAGAAGGATCGGCTTTAATCAATTTCCTAATAAAGGCGAGCTAGGAGTTAATGTTTTCGAATGAAATTAATGATAAATAGAATCATAATGAATATTAATGGGGCAAGTACTAAAGTTCGTAATCCTTTGTGAAACGGAACCTGCGCATATTCGCACGGCTGCGTCCTTGATACAAATACCGTAGCTCGTATTAACGGCAGATACTAAAACTTTATTTACAATCTCGTACGTGTATTAATCTTTGCTGCTTTACACTTCCTCGTGCATAAACTAATAAACTATTCCAAATGTCAGGACACCACGCACACAATATTTTATAAACTTACTTACTAGAGTACAAATGTAAAAAATAATCATCGTATGGTGTTTCTCTCTCCGATCTCTGAAATGTAAACTCTGAGATGAAAACTCTCTGATCTATAACCAGAAAAAACGTTGCGAGACCGCGTAAGAAACACTGATATCCGGAGCATGTGTAAGACCGAAGATATCGCGAGGTGGGGACGACAACGAAGGGGATACTGGAATGAACATATAAACAGAATGTCAGAAAACAGACTTCCACATATCGCCCATCAAGGAAACCCTGAAGGATGTAGACCCTCGGGCAGACCTCCAAAAAGGCAGTCGGAGAGATAGCCGGTAGTCAACATCCCAAGAGCGACAGGCGGAGGCACAGTCAGATCCTGAGGATCTATAAAAAGAAGAAGAAAAAGTATGGTGTTTGATGGTAAATGGTGTGGAATGCATCGAAACACGTGTTGCAATAGATTTTTAGAAATAGTCGTAATATTTTTACTAATTAAAACTTGAATTAAAAATGGTTTGATATTACCACAAAGTGACTGCCGAATCAATTAATAAAATTAGTTTGATCACGTTACAAGTAACGAGTGTATAAAGTGATCACTTTATACACTTGATTGACGATCTACATGTTATGCGTTACAACGTAACAACAGCAGTCGCAAATCGCTTCGTGGGAACCAGCAAAATCATATATTTTTAATTTTATTTTAATCGATAATTAAATATCCGGATAATCGAGGTTCTACTGTAGCGTTTGAAAATACAAGCTACCTACTTTTATAAACCAAACAGGTTTTTATGAATATTTGAAAAGATATATTGTATGTTATTCCTCAAAAATTTACCTATCACAATCTCGGTTTGTTAGATCAAGGTAACGCTTGTACCTAATTGGTATTGAGTATCACGCACTTGTGTTTCGGACCTTATCTCGTACCTGCAGCCACTAGTTAAGTTACCGTGTATTTCACACGCTGGCATGGCCTGTAACCCAACACCGACAATCTCCATCATCCTTGAATCTTTTTTGTTGGACCAGTTTGCTGGCGTTTACCATCTACAAGAATGCTAGGATCGTACGCGGTGCCAACAAACTCGCGGATATTTTATGTCAACAATAAATTGTGTATGCCAAACGAGAAATGTTTTATTTATTGTAACTGCAGATAGTTGGTAGAATTCCATATTGAATTGTTGGGTAATATATCCAAAATAAAACAAGGTTTGTTAGATTGAATTCTACGTTTCGTCTTATTAGGACATTATCAGACACTCAACGCGTCACGTATTAAAATATACATAAATAAATGTAGAATTTAATCCAAAAAAGCCGTGTTTCATTTTGGATATATTACCCAACAATTCGAGAAATGTTTTCTCAAAACGCAATATCCACACCTTTTAGCATTCTTATTTTTTGCAAATTGATTGTTTGTACATGATGCAACAGTCATGCAGTAATCATTATGTTTAGTTATAATAAATCAATCGATATGCAATAATTACAATGCATTACTATCGTGTCGGCGGGGAAAAATACTACAGTAAAAATGTTGGCTCCGCACCACTATAGTGCTAGAAAGGTAGGTACGCTACCATCGTAGTGTTCGCATAACGCAGCTTGACTTAAACACTATATCACGCTACATTCGTCGTCCAAAATTCGTAAGAATCAGCCGTATAAATCAAACATATTTGCAAATTTTTGCACACCCCTGCAGCTAACCTCACACCCTACGATTATAGTATCCAAAAATTACCCATGTGTGTAGATATTTTTCTATGTTAAAACGTAAATTAAAAAAATACATTTTCATTTTAGTAAATATCCTTATCACTGTCTTTTTTCTGGAATAAAACTGAAAGATTTCACTCATGAAATCACGTTTTCGGTGATTGAATTTTTCGATAAATATCAAGGCATAAATGTTCTTCCGTACAATTTCGGCTTATTAAAAACGTGATATTTTGAGAACATATCTCGGATATGGACGTAATAATAATTTAGATTAGAGAATCGTTTTTTTTTCAGGCAATAAGTTTTGTTGCTGAATTTTTATTTTTATTACTCTATTTTTATTAAGTGTTATATAGTTACTTCTATAAAAAAAATATATATATTACCAAAATGCGTAAAAAAATATTACTTTTTATAAAATACTTCTCCACTATATAAAAAATTATAGCTTTATTTCAAATTCACTCACCACGTGTAATGCGACACCTTGTACTAAGTATCCTGTGCATACATCGACTGAAATAACAATTTCGAAACGTTACCCGATATAGAAGTCGCGCAAAAGTGCCTTATAAATTATATATGCGAGACTCCGAAATATACTTCAGGGCGGTTTTGTAATCACGTCTACGTCCAATAAGACTTAGGTGTGGCTTTATCACGACTAGATGAAGGCTCTAAGGAGGTAGAGCCGATTTGCAATCGAAACGCCAGATTTTCCTAGCAGGAAACGTATCAAAAGCGACGGATATATTAATCATTGAAGCTCTATTGACTGTTGCCCTTTTTGTGAAAATGTACAAATATCTTTCATATGAGCAACCATAGTTCCTCGGAAATCTAATGGTACATATTTTATGATGCAGGTTATATTATTAACAATACAATAATCTTTATATAGATGTTTCCTTTATATTTTAAATCTAAGCGTGGGAGGAGATGTACTTTGGTACGAAATATATCGCTCGCTCCTTTCAAGAACGTCATAAATCAAAATACTTGATTTTTCAGGAGAACGTTTTTAAAGTTTAAAAATATAATGCAATGTATTAAAAATAAATATCAAGCCACTTATTAAACTTTTTACTATGCAACAGATCTTTTGAGGTAAAACCTGAAGGTTTTTTTCTGCATTTGAAAAATATTTAGTATATTTTAAAAAATAATTAATCAATACCTTTTCTTCAAAATGCAAGAACATCACTTTCTGCCCTGTAGCGGGTAAATATTAAGTTAAAAATATGCCACTTTTGCTGGGATATAGAACATTTTCTGGGCATTCTGAAAACATGCACAACTGGAAATTGACGATTTTTGATTTATGACGTTCTTGAAAGGAGTGAGCGATATGTTATTCTGTAGACAAGCCCAATGTTTTTTTCTTCATATATTATTTTATCACCTTTGTACGTCAATGTTGCAAAATACCATTCACTTCTTACACATCATTTGAATACAGAATGATAAGTGTCAATTTGTGAACAATTTACCATTTCTTTTAAAACATTTTAAAATTTGGTATTGATTACTATTTCCTTAATGATGCCACGATACGTTGATATATCAGTAAGAATTATCATGGAATAAAAACACTATTACTGGGATAGGACTGATAACCTTTCATTCTCATAATTTAGGATCAAGTTAACGCCGCATCCATCCGATATGATGCCCTATGCACCATATTGGGAGAGTATAGGGATCGGATAAATCTCAGTAATAGCTTATAATACGTATTTGTGAGAAGCACGCATAATCGCCCTTTTGACGGTATTTTGTAAAAATGGCGACATATAAATTGTTCAAATATTATTGTTTTAGCAATGATTTTTATTTAATTTCAATAATTGATTTAACAGTCACTTTGTGGCAACATCTATACATTTTTACTTGTTAAATACCAGTCCGCCTCCGTAGTGTAATGGTCAGCACGCTCGGCTACCGTTCTGGAGGTCCCGGGTTCGATTCCCAAGGGAGGTAAAATAAATATAAGTGATTTTTTCACTGTAATATTTATTCAATATTACCCTAGACTGGTACCTGAAGCGGAGGGCTAATCACCTTTCCTTCATGTATAAACGATCAAGATAACACTGCGTTTAAATGACGCAGTGCCCTATGCACCTCTGGGGTGCGGATAAGGGTTTTATTATTATTATTTATTAAATACCAGTTTTAAATATCGTAGTTATCACCAAGTAACACTTAAATAAAAAATTATTATGTATTTAATATTTTTTTTCGTTATTTTGTTTATTCTGGACAAAAGTGTTTCATAATAAATACTTATAATGATGGTTTGTATATAGTCGCAATTTCTATCCATTATTGATTTTAATACTAATTAAAATATTGGTGAGTTAACTAAGTGTCTGGGTTTGACGGTTTAAATTAAAATCATGTTCGGTTTGAATCTGAAAATTCAGACATCAATTCAATTATTCCTTTAAAATCAATCAAATTTTGCGCGGAACTTTGTATTTGACAAATCCGAAATGGCGATTTAGAATTGATTACTAACGTAATAACAAACAATTATTTTTGACACTTTCAGGCATCTTATATATGTATATGCATAAATAGCTTTTAAACAGTCAAGAACAGCTGATATAAAAAAAAAACAAACAATTGATTGAGTCTTTCAATCAGAAACAAAATTAAAGTGTTTAAAAATGATTTAACAACATTTATAGTATCTCAAAATCGAAATACTGTATAAATCACAAACTAACATTTTTTAAATAATATGTAAGGTATTTCTTCTTCTAACCCTTATCCGCATCCAATGGTGCATAGGGCACTGCATGGTATCTTGATCGTTGCCTACATGAAGCAAGCTGATCACTCCTGCGATTCAGGGACCAGTCCAGGGTGATATTAAATAAATATTAGAGTGCAAAATCGCTATTTATTTTCATCCTTCCCCCTCGGGAATCGAACCCGGACCTCCAGCGAGTTAGCTAAACACACTAACCATTACACCATGGAGGCCGACATTAGATGTATGAAAGGTATTTACAGGGCTTATACTGTGAAATTCACTATTGTGCCCGTGATTGAACATTTAAATCTACTTTGATTTTCGTAAATATATATTTATTTAATGTGACAAGGAACGAATCACATACGATTTCCTACCGTCACGGGCAAAAGGGTAAATGTATATAAAGTGGTCACTTAAACCAGCCAATGGCTAATTGTTAGTCCTATATTAATGCCCAGACCATCATTTTACCTTCTCCAAAAACTTTTGATATGTAGCTGTATACGTGTATAATATCTTCTTTTGGTGTTTAATTGGACCCTTTGAAAACAGCATCCTGTGTAATATCTTGTGATGTCTGAAGGTGTGGTCGTGTGGTTGGCACCATCGGCGGTTTGTGTCTTCGGAACAATTTAGTGTTGGATTTACAACGTCGGATTTTTTTATTGGCCCTCAAATGAACCGATCAAGCGAGAAGTCCAAACTCGCGAGTAATTCACTTGCAAGGTAGAATTTCAAAACCAACCATGACTTTAGTGGATACCTAATACTTGACATTGTTTAAATTAGGCGTAAACTCAGTTTACAACATTTTGAGTGTGTCCAAATACTTGTTCACAAAATCTGGATTATCTCCAATTACAGGAGTTATTTTCATATTATTTTTTGACATCTCATCAAAGATGAAGAAGAATATGGAAGTCTGGGCATTTACGGGGCTGACGACCGTCATAGGCTGGATTAAGTGATCACTTAACACACGTGTAACATTCACCAATTCTACCCATTATTGACAACCACACTACTCAAATTCTTGGTTCCGTATATATGAACCAATTTAGAAACCTTGTTCTTGAATCACTAGAACTTCACTAGAGACATCTATTGGTGAGATCTAAAGAAGCTTTTTATTCAGCAGAAACTCTTATATTAGTATGTGATGTCCGAATCCTGGATTATATAAAAAAAAACTCAGTTTGTTTTCTTCTTCTAAATATTGTCGTTACACCCGTGATTTATTAGTACTTTACTTGTCAATTATGATTTTTTTCGATTATCTAGACGTACGAATATCGCGATATTAACTTTATGAATTGAAACATTGTTATATTATTTTTTGACATCTCATCAAAGATGAAGAAGAATATGGAAGTCTGGGCATTTACGGGGCTTACGACCGTCATAGGCTGGTTTGAGTGATCACTTTACACACGTGTAACATTCACCAATTCTACCCATTAGTGACAACCACACTACTCAAATTCTTGGAAGTTCTATATATATGAACCAATTTAGAAACTTTGTTCTTGAATCACTAGAACTTCACTAGAGACATCTATTGGTGAGATGTAAAGAAGCTTTTTTATTAAGCAGAAACTCTTATATTAGTATGTGAGATCCGAATCCTGGATTATAATCACACACATGAGAAACGCCAGAAAATACCATTTTCATTTTTATTATTAAGCTTATAATTTGACCAGATAAGCTTGTAAATGCCCAGACTTCCATATTCTTCTTCATCTTTGATGAGATGTCAAAAAATAATATGAAAATAACTCCTGTAATTGGAGATAATCCAGATTTTGTGAACAAGTATTTGGACACACTCAAAATGTTGAAACATTGTTATTATTAATTATTATTTATGGCGGATAAAGATCTTTATTCCAATTTTTTTTTACATATTTTCTTTTACGTTTACAACGTATTTATAAAATGAGAGTTATTCCACGTGTAGATTACTGCTCGACAGTATTGTTTTTGGATAATTAGGAAAATTTAAATCAATTGGAGATTCTTAAAAAAAACTATGCGAATAGTACTCCATAAAAATAGATATAAGAATATAGAAAAAATGAGAGAAGAATTAAATATAAAAAAGAGACCAATACATAATATGCTTATTTTATATATGATTTTTTAACAATAAATTGTCTAAATATTTTATGATAAAGTAATTTTCAATAAATATCATAAAAATAGTATGTACTAGAAATAAGGATAAAATAAGATTGCCATTTTTGAAAAAAAAAAGAGTCGTAAAATTGTATTATGTATAAGGGTTGGAAAATGTATGAATAAGAGAAAAAAATAAATTTTTTGTATGGTGTAAGAAGATGTAAATAAATATATATTGTAAATTAAGTGTACTAAAAAGTTTGTATTAATTGTAATATAAGCTAACTAAAGATATAAAAATATATAAATAAAAATCATAATAATTCAGGTTCAATTTTCTGCCACGTAATTCATCAGTACGAAAATTTATCGGTGTTGTGTTAATAATAAATATAATTATGAGACTGGAAAAGTCTGTTTGGGGATGATACCTACAAGATTACGAAATAAAGACGTGTATAACGTTACTTTACCAATTATTTTCCCGACTCATATTATGTTTCCAATTAAAACAACACGTGTGAGCCGAAATCGATCA